>NC_090563.1:300000-498675 GCF_017918235.1 Porcisia hertigi
CCACCTCCCACACCACTGAACCTCTGACCATAGGGGGTCACATGAGCATTGGCTGTCACGGCGTCCACACACTGGTACGCGTCGCGCCAGTAGCCCTGCGCCGTGTCGGGCGGTAGCAGCAGGCCGGCAAGCCCATCCGTTGGGACGGCAGCCCCCAAGACACCCGCTGAAAGCGCATCGTCCTGCGTTTTCCAGACATGGACCACGCGCTGTATTTCGGCGAGGTAGTCATCCAGGAAGGCCAGAACGAGGCTGTACCTCTCGTTGTCGTTCGTCTCGTGCAAGCAGTACAGGTGGTTATCGGAGAGCATCAGTGAGCTGTAGGCCGAGTTCTCGTCACCGTGTGATACCTGACCAACGTCATAGACGCGCAGATTGTCAGTGACCCACAGATGGAGCCGGTCACGTTCCCACCTTCCCTTGAAGTTCAGCGGCTGCGTCAAAAGCATCACCCGAAGACCCTCAATGGTGACAGCGAGGACGCTGTTCTGAGAGCCGGGGCCGACACGCGTTGGTGAATTCCCCCAGACGCGAGAAATCGTTTGGGATGCCTCCCTCCACGGCGCCCCAACGTTATCGGCCTCGAAAACCATTCGGTAACCAATGTCTGTGCGAGCATTCAGAAGCAGCTTCCCGTTCCACTCAACCAGGGAGGATTCTGTTGGGCCCCAGCCGACCGTTTTCTCCTCGACCTTCCACGTGTTCCCATCGTCGCTCGAATGCATTAACGTCGCGTATACCACTAACGCAGTGTTCAGGACCTGCACCGGAATGATAAGAGTACCGCTCTCCGTCACGACGGTACTGCCTGCCCCCCCGATAAACTGGGTGGCTGGCGCGCCACCGACACTGCCAGGCAGGAGATGTTTCAGCGAGGTTGGCCGAGACCAGGTGATCGTCGCTTTGGGCTCGCCGTTGAGCACTGACTTTTTAACCTCGCCCACCGCCACAAGGGGCTCCCAGTCCTTCCCATCTCTCTGCCGGTTCCACCATGTGCGCGTAACGTTGTAGCTCCCCACCAGGACGTATATCTTCTTCCCTTTGACGACAACGGTGGGGTCGACCACACGTGAGTGCTTGGAGTCGACCCGAGAGTTCTTGATGGCGATCTGCGTTTCCCACGTTTGGCCGCCGTCCACGCTGTACTTCACAGCCGTTTCGATGAAGGTATAGTCAGGCGAATCGTTGTAGCGGGCATCCGCGATGGCGATAATCACGCCATCCACCTCGACCAGTGACGGGATACGGAAAGAGTGGACCACACGCTGTGTGACCACTCCTTTATCCTCAAAGGGCACGGTGGTCACGCCTCGCTTGAAGAGCTCGATGCGATGCGGCGCGGGCAGCGCTGCGGCGACGGCGCACGTACTCCCACCGGCCAGCAGAGCGAGAAGGCACAGTGTGAGCAAACTCGACCGCCAACGCGCCACTGGTCGTTGGCCACGTGAGCGCCTCTGCTTTGCGAGCATCCGTAGGCCCCCCCCCCTCCCCTCCCTGGTCTGATCGGCGGGTGGTTTATATCTCGCGTTTTACTGTGTCCAAGGGTGTGGTGGTGGGGGGGGGTGTCGGCACGGGGCAGTCGAATGGGGATATAGTTCAGGCTTCAACAGCGAGCGCGGATACGATGGTGTTTATGGATGTGACGTTGTCTGTGAAGCGGGACGCGTGTGCGGGGAGAGCAGATTGGCACACCACATAAACGAGCAAAGAGGCGAAAGAAGGTCAGAGGGGCAGCAAAGTGAGGGGGAGGAGGCCGTGGGAGGGGGAGTGCACGTGGGCTGGTGAGCATCCATGTCAACTCATGGCTGCCGTTAGCGTCATGTGCGCGTTCCAAAGTAGGAGCAGTACAGAACTCCCTCGTTTGTGGGGGAGGGGGAGGGGGGCTGCTGTGGTGTATGTCCACTGTAGTGCGCCTCGAAACAGCATTCTTTGCGTCCCCTACCTCTCCTCCACCTGCGCCCTGCCGCCAGGCCTCGACGAGGATGGCAGGGCTACGTTTTTGTCGGGCGTAGTAGCCTTGTGTGCCCAGTAGGCATCGGAGGAACTCTACCTATTCCTCAGCTTCCATGAATGTGGCACGAGAAATATTGCTACAGATTGGATCAACTTTATGGGTCCCGTAGCGTCACGTAGACGCGAACAGGGCGCGGGTAACGGACCCCTCCCCTCTGTACCTTCGGGGACTCAGCTTTCGCAACTCGAGCATGAGACAGGTGGGCGAGAGAGCAAGCCGGGCCTTTGATCGGATCAGCGAGGCGAACATGCGGCATATCATTCGGACACGCTACTGCACAGGGGGATGGGGGGGGGGGGGAGAGATATCAGCTTAGTGAGCAAGCGATTGTATGAGAAGGATTGGAGGTGGCTCATCCCTTTCCTGTCCGTCTCCCCCTCCTCCACACATACCTCTACAAGCGCTCACGCGTGTATTCACCGACGGTTCTTCGAGGCGTCACGTTGAAAGAAAATAAAGAAAACTGCCACTAGATCAGCACGTATATATAAATATATATATATATATGTATATATGTAGGGATCCGGACTAAAAGGCTGCCTGCGTGCGGGTTCGCAGTTTACTGTGCACCAACTCAATGCCGTTCAGGTTATACCCGGACTCCGATGCAGCTCCAGCGACGGCGTGTGGGGATTTCTGTGTTAGCCCTAACTTCACGAGTTGTTCCACATAGTCAGTGGCATGAGATGCGGCCGACCCCCACTCCCTGTGGGTTGTGATATTGCCGCAGCGCGACGGCGAGGTCGACGCTATCATTGCTACACCGTAGTCGCTGTTGTCACTACTTAGTTGCTTGAGGAAAGGCGGGCGCAGCTTTTGTTCTTGCAGCACGGTCTTCACCCCGAGCGGCTGACTCCAGGGCACGCACGTGGTGGCCGTCACAGCACCCGTGCGGATTGTCGTTTGCGGCCGTCGGTTTCGGACGTGGTAGGCGTTCTCGTGTTCCTGGGCTTCGGAAAAACGCCGCTGGCGTTGACTGGTGACACTGCGCAGGCGACTAGTCATGGTCTCACGTGCTACGAGGTGCGGGCCCTCCACCTTTGACAGGCAACGTATGACAGTTGTCGTTGGCGACAGTGTGAATAGTCTGTGATGCCTTTGCGCTGAGGAGGCTTGCGCGGTACCGGGCATAGTAGTCGCCCCCGCGTAAGAATCGTTGTGCTTCGTTGGCATCGAAAATGCTCTAGTTTTTACCCCCCACGATGTTGTTGCTGGCCGCAGCGACCCTGATGATGGCGACGGGGCTTCGGAGAGGGGTGAGCTTCGATCCCATCGCGCTTTGGGCTCCATACGCACCAATGTCCGTGGGTGGTGGTGTTTGTGCTGCCGCGCTGAGCGAGGGTACCTGAGCCTGCTGTTGAGCTCTTCCGGCAGATGCCCCTCAGCGCGCCTTAGAGTCCGCACAGTAGTCCTTGTTTCAATCGTTGCGGCGGCCATGCACTCTGCTTTCGCTAGCTGTGCATCGCCGGGGTCACGCTGGGAGTCGACACACGGGCGAACCTTGTCATAGACGTTTTTGGACCACCGATGCGCTGACGATGACGACGTCGTCGTCGATGCCGCCGCCCGCCGAGATGCCGCCTGGGCTGGGCTTTCATGACGTTTGCGCACACCACGTTCTAACGCCGTTGGAGAGATCCGTGCCGCAGCGGCGGCGAAGGCTGGTATGTCGTAGCATCGCCGCCGACCACCAATTCTAAGCTCCGGCGAGGTGCCGCGGCCTTGGCTCTGGGTGACGACCTCGTCCAGCCACGGCTCGTTTTCTGCGCAACCAGTGTCGCTGTTGCGGCGGCCGCGATGCCTCGAGCTTCGGTGAGAGTAGCAGTGCGCATGTAGCGACGGGCTGTGCACCTCAATCTCCGCGTCGCCTAGCTTATACTTTTCAGGGTCCAGCTCTGTGAGACATGCACGCGCAACAGTAGACGGTCCTTTCGATGGCGACATTGCCGTGCGCTGCCGCGGCGTTGTCGAATGTGGGGCTGGCACTTGGGATGGTGGCCCCCCTACGATATGAGGCCGCTGTAGCGTCAGGACGTCAAGAGGATGTGGAGAGGGTGCCGACTTGTGAGCTCTCCACACACGCGGCGACTCGGGCACTGCGGTCTGCTGAGGCGTCACCGATATGATAGGCGTCTTCACTTGTGCCTCACTGTGAGGGGAGAGGTTGCGCAGCAGGTGACCACTGCGCTTCATGATGAGGCTGCCCGGCACTTTCTCGACAGCGGTGGCGGCAGCATTCACATTTGTGGGGTGCCCCCCTTGACTGTGGTTGGGAAAACTCTGTGGGGAGCGCACCCGGTTACCTGACGGTCGACTCTGTAACTGCATCTTGCGAACACCACCTCGTAGCGTGAGAGGTGACGAGGTTGTTTGTACTTGCTCGTTTGCTGGCAAGGTGCTCTGCGTGTGTGTTGCCCCATCCGCGCTGGGCGGAAGATGTGCGGCCACCAAGGCCTTTTGGGGCTGCGGGAACTGGAACGCGGTGGGGGTGGCGGCCGTACTTGGATTTAAAGTGCCAATAGAAAGCATCGGTGGCGGGGTCTCAGAGCTCGAGAGCTTCGACGCAGACGTGGTCTCTAGGGCCGTGCCACCATGGCTGTAACAAACGCGCTCGACGGAGGCCTCGCTGGTCAGCTTTACATCCTCCTGTTCCCCGTTGTGGCCGCTCTCCCGGGCCTGCGACACGGACAGCCGCTGTACCGACTGCTGCAGCGAGACGGATAGATGAGGAGGGTTCCTGAGGGGCAAGCGAGCCTGCTTGGCTGCCGTTGCGCCTGCATCCGAGGCCGGCGTAGCGTTGCTCCACCCGGCGGCGGTGTTCTTCCACTGGCGTTGCTGCGGAGATGCGGCAGGGGAGGCGTACGGCATCGGGGGCGGCTCCGCGTCACACTTGTGCTTGGAGGGCGCCTGTTGCGTGTGAAACTCGGCCTGGTGGCGATGATCGTACGGGCCTGCCACGTTATGTCCAGTCCGTGAGACATCAGGGGCCCCGTTGTTCACCCCCAGTGGCCGCTGCAAAGGTACAGTGGGGGCGCCCACGCCCTGTCTGAGCGTGGGTTGGTGTACATCGGGGCATGGCGTCATGTTCTGCAGTACCTCCTGCACCTCACTATCGCTGTAATGGTTATGACGGACGTCCACGAGGTACAGCTGTGGCAGCAGCTGCGAGCTACGGCGGGGGAAGAGGCGGTCCTGCATGACCGCTGTCATCACTTCCTTCGATCTCTGCGCCTTGGCATCGACGCCCTGCTGCTGAAGGAGCACGTCCTGCATGGCGTCCTCGGCCAGCAGATTTTCCAACACAGTCTGGACACCTTGGAGGGACATGTCGTTGTGCGTTAGCAACACGTGCTGTAGTGATGCCCACAACATATCTGCCTTCACCTCAGAAGAGAAGTACGTCATGAAACCGTCAACGCTTCCACCGCCACCCACAGCGTTTGTGCGGGCCAACACGAGCGCGTAGGGCCGTGTGCGACGGACAGCGTGCATAATCAGCGAAGACGCGAGCCACGGCCCCGTTGTGTCGTCGAGTCGACACGAGCGTGCGTCCAGATACAGGATCAAGAGTCGCAGCGGTACCCTTGCTACAGTGGTTCCCTTGGACACTGTGCTCATAGGAAGATGGGCAGATGTCGTTGTTGACGGGCCCCCTCCTCCTGCTTGTGCGTCGCACCTGACCTTCTCCAAAGCAGCCACCAGATGTGTAAGGAATATGTTGCAGTACTCGGCGCAGGCGGTGCGCATCTCGCTTGTACGCAGTCGGTTCCCAAGGCACACTGACGGGTGAAAGTGGATACCGATAGGGCAGCAAGCCACCACGCTGCTTGAGAGGCCGCTGGCCGTTGCGGTGCTGCCGCCCCTCCTGTGCTCCTCCACGTAGTTGAGGATGGCGTTTAGCCCCTCAGCAAACGTGCTCGACGTAATGAAGGCATCGGGTGTCGCGCAGCTCTCTACAAGCAACACAGGCGGCTTCTGCGCTGGCAGTGGCGGGGAGGGCCCCCGTTGACTGGCGTCCTCCGCGGTGGCTGAGTCGCTGACACCTAAAAGCTCTCGAGCCTTATCGGCTGCCATGACGCTTATCCTCGGGCACCGCTCCACCACGCGACTTTCCGATGGCGACGACAGCACCCGTGGCGGGCTCAAGACGCCGCTGCAGTAATTATCGAGATCTGAGTCGGCGTGCACCTCGTGCTGAGTCGCTAGCACGGTGCTTGGCACCGGCGCATCGGCGTGTAGAACTATAGAGACGTCGTTTCCCATATTTTTTCTTTTTTTTTTTCGGTCTTGCGCTTATGCGTGTGAGTGTGGAGCAGGTTGTGGTGGGGGAGCGGGTGGGGGCGAGTCCGACAGGGATACACACTTTTTGGTGCACCTCGTTAAATTGAGTGTAATTGGGTGCTCCCTCCCCCGCCCCCCTTTCCACACCACGTCTTCCTCTCGTGCCACAGAGTAAGAAAAAAATATATAAATATTATGTCTACATGAGACAACGAATGAAGAAGGAAGTAGACGAGGTAACGCTCTGATAGCGATGGACACAGAGGTACTTCAAAGTCTCCACACTTGTATAGATCTAGAAGCGTGTGCTCGAAAGTGCGAAGGGGCAGGGAGGAAGAAGGGGGGAAAGTATAGTGTGCTGAAAGACGGTTGCAATGCTCTCTTCCCCAGATACCAGCCTCCCCCCTCCTCCACACACACACACACACACACACACGAATGGCAGTGCTTTCGAAAAGGGGAAAAGGTGATCCCAGTTGATTATTCACGGTTGAGGTATTCCGAGCCGTTGTTGGTGTGATAAGTTTCCCTGCGTGAGTGGTGGAGGGGGGAGGGGGGAGGGGGCGCGAGAGATACGGTGACACCATGTACGACAAACGGGCATATCTGTGTGCTTCTTCGCACGCTGGAGGAGCAATGAATGCGGTTCCGGGAGAAGGCAGTGCTGAGGAACCCCTATGGAGCGTTGTATATATATATGCATTTATGCATATGTGACATACGTGTAGGGTGAGGAGGCCCGCTCTGGAAGGGCTTCAATAAGTCAGTGTAGTGGCTACACACACACACACACACACACACACAGCAGGCAAGAGGGGGGGAGTCGGACGGTGATGTGAGTATGGATGGATGTGCGGTGAGGGCGCGGCAGGAGCAAGGCACCTCAAAGAGAGCGAAACCAAGGAGGGGAGAACTTTACATAAAGGCGCTCGATACATACACACAGACGAGATGGGGGTGGGGGTGGGGGGGGGGCAGGAGGCAGTAATGCCCGAGATATCTAGTACGCATACTTGAACTCGCTAAAATGGGTGTGCTTCCCGAAACGTGTCGAGCTCACCGGGTCGACTGGAGTCTTACCGTGCACCGTCATCGTCTTGCCGGTGTTGGGGTTGCCGGTGTAGAGGGTGATGGGCTCATCGCTGAGGTAGTCCTGCGAGAGTTCCTCCACGACAGGCAGCACCTCATCCTTGTCGCACATGGTCGCTCGGTACTCGGAGATGTTGGGGCCATAGGAAAGGCTCATTCCATGCATGCTCGCCTCGCGCAGCCGGAGCTGCTCGTGACGCGCCCGCCTATTGGCGGCCTGCATCTCCCCTGCCATCGATCTCGCTTGCTCCATCAGCAACTGGCTCCGCACCCCCAAATCGGGCCGCCGTTGCGATGCCACATCGCTACTCGTGCTGTTGAAGTCTACGCGATTGGTCGTGTTCAGGTCGCGTATGTTCGGATGGCGCGCGTCGCACGTCAGGTACGGCGTGCTCAAATGGCCGCCCGAGAAAAAGCCGCTAGGTTTTGGTGTGATGACTTCCATTGTGCTTGTCGGGTTCCAGCCAGATTTGAGAAGTGTTTGCATATGTTGCACTGGCGCCGAGGTCGAGATCGTGGGCTCCCCATCCGCGCAGCTCTTTTTCTCCTGTAGCCGTGCTTCTTGGATCGCAAGAAGGTCGCGCTCCAGCACATCCTCCTCCTGCCAGTTGCCGCAGAGCACTCGGTGCGGTCGACGGTCCGCCGCTGTTAAGCGATCGGCGGTGGGCGTGAGGGTGCCCTCCGCACTGGCTTTCGCCGAAGCTCCCGTCGCGGTGGGCCGCACACGGTTGTACCGGCGCTCCTCCACCCACGTTCCACCCGGGCTGCAGGTATCGATCGGAACGTAAGGCTTCCGCGCCTTTCCATAATATGAGTCCGCCATGGGTGCAGAGAGAGAGAGAGAGAGAGAGAGGCGAAACACCGGGAAAGTGCAACAAAGAATCTATTCACTACGCATGCAAGACAGGTGTGGAGTGGCGAGCGCGCTACGTTGGTGGCGGTGCGCAAGGATTGTCGAGAGGAAAGGAAGGGTGCTGTGGAAGGTGGCGAATGCGCAGGCAAAATTGTGCCAGCACTCTCATGAGCCAGACAGATACAACAGGGAAGTAAACAGGAGCCGGAGGGGAGGGGAGCCGGAGGGGAGCCGGAGGAGGGGGGGAGGGGAGGGGAGGGGGAGAAGAAGGGAGAGTGGGGCAATCGTACCAGCCGGTGGCTCTTTTTTCCCCTCCCAATCTTTTCATGCCTCTTCGCATCACCCCCCCCGCCCCACACTTCACTGGACTACTCGCGTCATGTTCGTCCGTTTTTTGTTCTTTTCGATTTTTTTTTGTGTGTGTGTGTGTGTGTTAGGTGAACTCAAAGGAGGAGGGAAGACAAAATATTTAAATTGAGATGCACACACTCGACCAAAGATGTTACACACATTCTCCATCTTCCCGTCCCCCTCTCCTCCCTCCCCCCCACACACACACACACACACATACACATGAAGATCCACCTGCCCACGGAGGACGCGAGCACGCTGCCAGAACAGCCACATTCCTTTTTTCCCCTTGGCACCTATGCACACACACACACACACACACACACACGCAGAGGTGAGGCATCATTACGTAGACAATGAGATGGGAGCCTTCTTGACCATTGATCACCCCAATTTTTCTTTTCTCACCCCGTCTCTCTCTCTCTCTCCCACCCACACACACACACACAGACATTCCTTCGATCCACAGAAAACATATTATATATATATATATGTTTGCAAACAGACACCCAAAGAGCTTTAATACTTAGAAGGAAAAAAAGGGGTGAGAAAACCAGGAGGAGGGTGTGTGTGTGTAGACGATGTATATAAATATATATATAAATATATATAACGGCTGCCCCACCCCTCCTTCTCCTCTCCGTCCCACCCTCACTCCGGACAGCCTGCCGTTGTGGTTTTTGTTGTTTTTATCGTTTCGTTTCGCTTCACTTCAAGAGAGAACAGACAGAATCATATATATTTATATAGTATATATATATTGTGTGTGTGTGTCTCTCTCTATTGTTTTTTTTTCTTCTCTCCAGTGTACACGCGTACGTATGCGTCTGCGCGCATATGTGTGTAATTAAACGTTTAGGCACACACACAGACACAGACACACACTCAACGTCGAAGAGGGGGCCCCCACCGAGGGGTTCGCGTGTGCGCGGCGGTGGCGTCGACATCTTGAAGCTTTCTCTGCTTATCAAGGCCTGAGGAGAGGAGAATGGGGGAAAAAGGGGGAGGGGAGAGTAGGTGCTGCAGCTCACTCTTTTTTTTTGTTTTCCCACTCTTCTCACCATGCGTGTGCGTGTTGTTCTCTTCGCCGTGACCCGCCCCCATTTTTCTTTTTTTTTTTTGGTGGTGGTGGTGGTGGTGGGGATGCAGACGGACACCTCTACTGTACCCACTTTGGGAGCTTCTTGTACGGATTGTCAGCCTTCCTCTCCTTGAGCTTCTTGCCCTTCGCCTCGGCTCGCTGCCGCCGCGCCTCCATCCTCGTATTGACAAGTCCCTTCCCATCATCGGTCTTTTGCAGTTTACCTTCTGCGATGTGCTGCGCCTTCGCCTCTAGGGACGCTGCCTTCTTCGCCGTGCCCTGCACCACACCGCTGACCATCTTGTAAAAGCGTGCTGCCTTCTTGCGGGCGACCTGGAGCTGCATCTTGCGCGTCACCGCTTCCTGGCGCTTCACCTCGCTCATCTTGCGATGCAGACGTGCCTCAGATGTCTCCGACTGTCGCAGTCGTTCCTGCGCCTTCCGCAGTGCCTGCCTCCGCCGCGCCACCACCTCATTCGTCGGCGCGTTCATCAGGTTCATCTCGCGCTGCTTCTTTACCTTTAGTGCTGACAGCTTGGACCGCTGCACCTCCTCTGCAACCTCCTCCGCCTTCCACGCTGGCTTCTTGCGCGCCTCAGCGAGCTCGTCGCCCGAGAGAGAGACGTCGTCCTCCACGTCCATCTCGGGTACTGCCACGTGAGCCTCATCATCGCTGTACTCGTCCTCCAGCTGCGCCACTTTCCCCTCCGGATCAATGGCGGAATAGGACGGGTCTATCAGCTTGCGGATCTCGTGCACGCGCGCCGGTACGTAGTCAACAATCCTTGGGTGGTCCTTCTTCACTTGTTCGACGGCCGCGTTGTCGGGGGCGGCGTTTGTGATGGAGACGGCGAAGGGTGACACATGCGGCGGCAGCTCCTCGCCCATGCGGTAGCCCGTCACGGGGAGCATCAGCCGCGCGTTCAAGCAGTCAAAGATGTACTGTGGCTGGACATACTCCAGCTGGTCGTGCTTTTGCATACCCGGCGGCAGCGCAGGGCGATCAATCACAACGTGGGTGATGTTCGAAGGTACGTAATCGGTCGCCACACGGCCGCCGCACGCGTTGATGACGAGCGCGATCCGCTTCGCAGGCACCTCGCGCGAGAGAAAGAAGGTGAGCCCACGGAACACCTCGCGCGCCTTTTGCAGTTCCTCCTCCTTCAACGATCGGCTCGACTCCACCTCCTTCGCTTCTTTCGTATGCGCCTGGTTCGCGCCAACATCCAACACAGCCAGTGTTGCACCGCTCGCGAAGTCCACGGCGTTCGCACGCGCCACGCCCTCCTCATCCTCAACCGCCAGCCTGTCCGCCTCATCCCGTGCGAGATCTGACTCGAGTTTGAACAGGACAAACCTCATCATCTCCAAGTAGAACTCAAGGAAGCTCAGCAGCACATACTGCTGGATGCCTGGGGGAAAGCGGTGTGCGTACTCGTGTGGGCACAGCCACCGCACCCGCTCACCCTTGACAATTGCCTCGTAATAGTAGCCCTTGATGGAGATGAAGCCCTTCGTCAGAACATGCGCCCGTGCGACGTACTTGTCCCAGCGCTCGCACATCTCCTTGGCCCTCTCGCTCAGGCCGGAGGTGAGGGAGTGATGTATCTCAATGGTGCTATCAGACTTGATCTCCGGGCTAAGAAAGGCGTAGAGGTGAATGATCGACATGGCGTCATCCACGTCGCGAATGGCGTCGATAAAGTATGGGTAGCGCTCCTTGATTGTCGCCACTAGACTGTGGTGCGGTTTGACACGCGAGCTGTGCAGCGCTTTGAGGTCATCGGCAAGGCCCATTGCCTCTGCCCGCTTCACCTTTTTTTCCCAGGCCCGGTACGCCATCATCTTCTCGGTGAGCTGGTCGCGCACCAGCCATTTGATCTCGCGAGCTAGGTAGTACTGCTTTTCATTACCGCTTTGCTTTTGCTTGCTGCGGTTGAGGGCGCGGGGGTAAATACCCTTGAGAATGCACAGACGCCGAAACTGGATGGACTCCATCTGCAGCAACCGTGTGGCCTGCATACGCGTCAAAAACTTTGCTTTAAAGCGCTCCTTCTTCACCCGCTTCGCCCATGCCTGCTTCTTATGCACCATCCTTGTGTGCGTGTGTGTGTGTGGTGGAAGGGGGTTACTTGGATTCAATAGCCAAATAAAATCGGTGTTATCCGTTCTCTGACTATGAATGGATATATATATATATATATATGTGTGTGTGTGTGTGTGTGTATGCGGTTACCCACAGTGGTGTTGGAGAGGGGAGGAGGAGGAGGAGGGGTGGGGGGGGGGAGGGCGATGACGGAAGGTGGACACACGGAATTTGTACATGTAAATGTTTATGTAATTATAGGATGGAGAACGAAAGTGACGTTTGAGAGAGTGAGGTGTATGTGTGTGTGTGTGTGTTCTTCATTGTAGCCACGGTGAAGTTTTTCTTTGTTGTTGTTTTTTTTTAGGGGGTGGGTGGGTGGGTGTGGTTGGTTGGTTGTTTGGCGTGTCTGCATCACCAGAGCGGAACCTCTGAGGTACACAACGTCATCCAGAATCCGTGCACAGCTGCTGCTGGGAGGGTATTCCACATCCACTGACAAACACATGCCCCCCCCTCAGCCGTCTCTCTTTTCATTGCCTTCTCCGCATAATCGCCTCCGCCCCTTCCCTCCCTCACCCCCCATCTGCAACGATGGCGTTCTGGATATGCGGTGGGATCTCACCTGGCGCCAGCAGCAGCAGCAGCATCGGCAGCGTCGTCTTCTGCCCTCCCCACAGCATCGCCGCTGGAGTCTTGGCTGCTCTCCTCCTGTCGCCTCGCTTTTTCTTTCCGCCAGGCGTTGCGTTGAATTGCGTCCATCGCCGACATCTCGATGCGCTGCTGGCGATCCTGCGCACAGCCGGGGTAGATGCCATCCTCGAACCTTCGGTCCAGGAGGTTACCATCCGGTACAGCATAGGACATAAAGTGGTACGGTGGCGTGAAGATCGTGTAGAGAAACGTGCTGCGCGCCTCTAGCGAGGGGTAGTCGTCGCTCCAGTCGCTCATGGTTACAAAGCCCTCCATCGGGACGACGTGGTCTGTGTCAACCACGCGCCGCGTGAAGAGCACTCCTTGCAGGTGATCCATCTCATGCAGCGCCATGCGTGCATGCATCTTGTCCAATGTCGCAGTGAACTCCTCGCCATGTTCGTTCAGCGCCCGCATCCGCACTGTAAGCGGGCGTTCAATGTAGTGCAGCATGAAGCCGCTACTCGCACAGGGCTCCCAGGCAAACCCGGTCAGCCCCACAGCGCGCAGCTCGCGCATCTTCTCCTCCTCAAAGGCGACCCACGGCATGTTACGCTGCGCCGCCTCGGCTCGCCAGGCCTCCTCGTCGAGGTTGACCGGGTTGATGTAGACTGAGTTATCAAAGAGGGTGAACATCTGCACGTTCCACCCAGTCTGCGGTGCACTCATAGACGGGTACTGATAGTAGTGTCGTGCCTCCTTCACCTGGGAGATGAGCCCGGCATACTCTCCCTGTGTCACCTGCCGAGGGTTTAATGCGTACTGCCTGCACCACAGTGAGCGTGCCGGCAGCTGGATGATGGGGTACCTCTCTTGCACCGCCTCTCCAGGGATATACGGACGACTGCCATCGGGGGAGTTGCCGTTGCTGTGGCTACTGCAAAGACGGATTTGCTCTTGTGCCACTGCGCATCCACAGCAACCCCTTCTCCGGGCGTGAGTCCCGACAGCAGCGCGCGGGGTGCCGGCGCGGATGGAAGAGGGCCGGGAGAAACCACCGTGGGGTGGTGTAGAGGCAGCCGGGGGGTTTGCCCACGCCGGAGTGGCGTACGAGGCCGTGGCACAGACGTTTCCGGCGAAATCCGTGGACGTGTGGAGCGCACGCAAGCCGGCATGAGCCGCTGTCACCACAGCTGACGCCGATGCTGGGGTGACAGCGGCTCGCATCGGGCGGAGACGCATATCCTTCTTGAATGGCAACAGAGGTGTAGGCGCAGAACAGCGAAGAGCGGCTTCTGTTTGTACTGTTTTCAGGCAGTCCTCTTGTGTACAAACAACATACAGGCGAGAGAAAAAAAAGGGGGGGGGGGGATGGGAGGGTGGGGGTGGGGTGGCTGGGGGGCCCTCGCTCTGATATGTGGCTTGCGGGGGGCGGGGGAAAGTCACCATGGCGACACGGGAGTGCACGTAGCATGTTACCGAGGAAAAGAGGGGGGAGTGGGGAGGGGCGTTGGAGGATGCGTGAAGAAGATCGATGCATCTCTGTTGTTGTTGTTGTTCCCATTTGGGGAAGGGGGCAGTTAGCGATGGTGGGGGCTGTACACACGCGCACACAGAGAGGCTTCACGGCGCGGTGAACAGAGTGTTCGCAGTCCTGCTACCCCCTCCCCCTCCCACCTTCAAAAGAAGGTGAGAGGCACTACGCCGGCTAATATGCACGGACCCTCAAGGGGAGAGAGAGAGTAGAGGGACGGAGTGTGCGTGTGTGTGCGTGTGTGAGGCGGGGTGGTGGTGTCGCCGTGAAAAGGGAACCAACATAAACAAAGTAGAGAAAAAGAAAAAAAAAGGGGGGAGGAGGGTACACAGACCAAACCACCGGTGCACCGTGCAATGTCCATCGTCCATCCCAATCCGAGTTCCACCTACGCATACACAATACACAGAGGGTGGTGAAGAGAGACGGATGCATCGCCACGGTGGACAAGAGGGACGGGTGGGCGGGCCGGGAAGAGGAAAAGAGAGAAAGGGGCTTCGAGCCACGATACAGAGAAACATTTTTTCGGAAGGAATACATCAAGAGAACAGCTCCGCATGTGTCCAACTGGTGTTGACGCACAGAGCTCACCTCACAGCTTGCACAGACACACCCCGTGTCACATCGTTTGCTGGCTGCGGCTTCCTTCGTCGACGCGTTAGTTCACCCACCGCAGCGCATCTCGCACACCTCGGGAGTCGTTCGCTGAGTAGTTGCGTCGTCGATGGGTTCTCGAGGTGCCAGTTGCGATGCCGGCGGCGCGCTGATGCAGGTGGATGGCAGGGTTCGCGCTTTCCGAAGCGTACGCTTGCGGGCTCGGTGAGACCCGCGGCATAGAGGCGGTGGTGAGGATGGAGGGAGCGCCGCCATCGCTGTTAAGTATCTGGAGCTGCTGCCCCTGGGCCTTCGACCCGATGCGCTGCATGTTCAGAAGCAATCGCTCTTGCTGACGCTGCAAGTGCATGATCTGCAGGTTTATCAGGAGCTGTTCTTGTTGAACGTACTGGAGCTGTTGCTCTTCCAGGCTATTCGAGACAAAGTCCGTCTGCGTGCTGTCTTCGGCGACAAGCAGGGCTCTGTGGAAGCCGCCACTGAGTCCCACAGGAGTGTCGCCAATAACACATGGGGACAAGTAAGGAGTGCACATCGACAGCACCGGGGTGTTACCCTGTTCCGCTGAGGCAGCCGGTGCTTCTTGTGCGGTGCCCTCGGGGGCGCCGTAGTCGCGATTTTGACGGCATCGATGCGTGCTGTGTTTGTCACGATCCCTTGCCATTGGTACCTCATCGAACCTGGGCTGTTCTCGCGCGACAGCGTCGTCTGCGTCAGGGGTCGATGCCTTATTGGATTCACTGTCCGCTGCTGACGCCTGAGGCGGCACGTCTCCCGTAGGTGCGGGCGTCGTGCGTGGCGGCGTGTGTAGGGGAGAGGGTGCATCAGCTGGGGATACGTTCACTGACGCTCGGCTTTCGGCTGGTGACACTCGCGTCACCCCTGTCGGCGTGGTCTTTCCGAGGTTTGTATACCGCCTTGTGCGCTCCGATAGCAGCGGTAGCGACGACGGCGAGCACTTGGCCGCAGCCACATCTTGTGGATCTGTATGCCGACATGGTGCAGAGGTTGTTCTGATCCACGACCCCATTGTGTGAGCTGTTGCCGATGCAGCGGTCTTAAGCCTGGGTGCCGCGTGCCCTAAAGCGACGGCTGCCACCATCTCCGACTCGGCGGGGGGTTGCGGCCGCTCCCCTGGCACCTCCACCGGGGCTCGCTTTGGGGTTGCCCAGCTTCGCCGCAAACGCGTTGATGCCCTCTCTGACTCACTGGAGTCATCCGCAGCGATAGAGCTGGTCGTCCTGGGAGCGTTGGGTTTGTTGCTGCTGCCGCCGCCGCCGCCATTGACCTTTATAGATTCATTAGGGAGGGAATTTGTTGCGGTAACCAAAGACAGCGCTGGCGCCCTCTCTGCCGCAGCAAACCCATCAGTGCTTGCGTGTCGCTGCGCATCAGCAGGTTTTGCCGTGATGAACGCAGCAGGAGTCGACTCGGATGAAGGCCTCGCATCGAGGTTCGCTTCAGCACCGCTACCAATGGGCGTCGACTCTTGGTCCACTGCCGCTTTCGCAGGGGACGAGATTTCCTCGCTGAGGCCGTCGCTTCCAGCGTCACCGCTCCAAGAAGGCTGAGCAGCAGGTGCTGCTTGCACGGCACGCGAGGGTTCCAGTACCATGATATTCTCCTCTGACGGCTGCACACCATCGCTGGACTCCCTTTCTTCACCCAATATCACCCTGGCACTGTTGCCATGCTTCTTCTGATCCTGCAATGGCGTGGTGGGGCCTGCTACATGTGTCGCTGGCACCTCTTCTTGCTTGCAACAGTCGCCGTCTAGGGTTGTCCTGTCACTGCAAGGCTGCGACGGTGATGCAGGCCGCCCGTTGCCAAAAGGGGTCAAGGCCTGAACCACTTCGGCTCCCTTGAACATGACTGGCGAGGACAACTCTGCCGGTCTCGGCAACGGCGTCTCTGAGTCGCACGGTGAGGGTAGGCCGCTGTACATGAGTGACTCGCACCGGCTGTCGCTGGGGAATCCCGTGCCGGTTGCCGTGCGGCGTCTGTACAGGGCAGTTATGTCGCTGACGATGCGACCTCGTCGTGGCGTGAGGCCACCGCGCTCGTGCGCCGTGGCCTCCTCGCCGTACCCGAAGACGAAGCTGGCAAGACCACGGCCGGGGCGAACCACCGCCATAGCGCCGCTTCTGCGGCTAGAAACAGGGGTTCCTGGAGCCTTCCCTGGCTGGATATCGGATGCGGGGGCCTCTGGTGGCGGCGGCGGCGCAGACTCGTCGCTGGTGCCATGATCGTTGTCGCCGCTTAGTGAGCGCGCGGTGAAGGCCCTCTTCTCCGGCTGTGGGGACTTGCGGTTCTGCGGCGGTACGAAGCTTCGCCCTTTGATTGGAATCGGTGCGAGGTGCTGAAGGATCAAGTCGCCATTCTTGTCAACCGTCATTGGCGGTTCAGGGTACATGCCGAAGAGGTCTGCCTGCTCTGGGATGTGGAACTGGCGGCGCCCAGGGCGACTGCGCAGCAGCGGATCGACCAGGTGTGTCTGCTTGTACAGCTCCTTCAAGTCCTCCTCGAAGGTGATGTCAAGACGAGAGGTGCCAAGCGTGGTGCTCACGTGGTGCGGCAAGTTGAGTAACCGCTGACGCTCTTGCGTAGGTACTTCAGCAAGCGGATCTGCTTGCACGTAGCTACACGCCGTTGATCGCCGGATGGTGCCACGGCGGGCCGTGCTGAGCTGAGAAGGCTCAAAGCTTGCAATCGAGGAGCTGTTGACACTTACTGGGTGATCGCATCGTCCGGAAGAGGACGTCCTGTTGCGTGAGCCCTGGAAGGTGCGCGGGGTCGAAGAGCCATGAGGGCTGTTTGGCGTGGCAGCGGCTGCGTTGGTCACAGATGATTGTCTTACCGAGGCCGCCACACGAGAAGAGTGTTGAGTAGTCGCCTGCTCTGAAGGCTTACATGGCGGAACATCGACAGCTGACAGCGACGATGTGAAGGACCGGGCGGCTGGAGACGGCGGATGAGCACCGCTGTCATGGCGAGGGCTTCTCTGGGTTTCTGTGGCGGGCAACTCAGCCATCCGCGGACGCTGCGGCGTTGAGCTCAAAACCTGTTCCGACAAGCTAGAATCTGATCCTCTTCCAGGACGCTCCGAGAAGCTGCTCTCGTGCACTTCTTCAACAATTGCAGTCGATGTGGATAGACGCGCAGGCAGGGCTTGATGTGTAGTGGCGACTGTCTCTGCCGCGGGTTGCTGGCGCGCAAGGCTAACACTGCCCTCGGCGGCGTTTTTTGTGGCATCACTGGATGCCTTGCCAGAAAGGCAGCTACCCGGCGCTCTCAACGCCATCTTGGCAATCGCACTGGCGTGCGATGCGCACGCCGACGATGAAGACAGAGTGGCGCCTGCCACGTCTGCCTTGGTGCGGTATGACGGCGTCGGCCGCAGGGTTACTGAAGGCTGCACCCGCTGTGCAGCGCTGTGGCTGGGGCGGTCGGCGCAGGAGGTGAGCGATGGCGAGTGGATCCCCGCCGACCCCGCGTCGACGTCTTTCTGCCAGACGCGCACCCTGGCGTCCGGTTTCACCTGGTCAACTTCCATCAAAGCCGGCGTGGCGGCGCGGGGTGACGAAGGCAGGCCGGAGGCCTTTGGTGATGATGGTGATGGTGGTGCGGCCTGCGGTTGTGTCCATGGCTGAGAAGCGAAGCCATCGCCGCTCACTTTTCTTGCTGTTCTGCTAGTGCGGACCTCTCTCCCCTTCCCTGTGCGGGCCATGGTGTTTGGTGCTCCGGGAGCACCACTACTGCCTTTCTCCATCAGGGGATTCTCTGAGGGGACTAAGGACAAGGAGGCTTTGCTGCTCGACGACGGCGATGGCGGTGTTGCGGCCGCGGGACTCTCGACTCGCCGGCGACAGTTGTTGATCGACTCCGAGTATTTCGCCAGCAGGGACGCACTACTCTCGGACCTCGCCGCTGGCGCCTTGCGCACTTCAATCGCCTCACTGGCGACACTCGAGAGTGGACCGGAGAAGGACAGACTCTTTTGGTTTTGGTGCTCTTTTGTCAGTGAAAGCCGGTCATGTCTTCGGATGGGCAGCCGAGAGCTTTGGGTGCTGACGAGGCTGCTTCGCGTCGTGTCATTCAGCGAGAACTTCTCTGGTTCCTGCGCGTCCGGCCCTCGACCCACGTCGACATTGCTCGAGGGGGGAGGATCCACTTCGCTTCGCAGCAATTCTTCGTCGCCAGCTTTGGTATCATTGACGTTCACTGAGGTGCGGTGACGGTGACGGTGACGTCGCGAACTGTTCTCGTTCTCCTCCGGTTGACTGTTGTTGTTGTGGTGGTGGTGGTGGTTTCGGTAGCGGTTATACTCTCGACTGCCGGGGCGATGCGCAGATGGCTGGGTGTTGCCGTATCGGCTCTTGTCAGCGCGAGTGCAGCGATATGAGGAAGAGGAGTCAGACTGTGATGCGGGACCGTGTCCGCTTTCAGAGGCAGCGAAGTCCATCCCTGAGAACGGCGAAGTCGATGTGTGAAGGCACCGTCGGGCCGTACAGGGACCGAAGACTTCGTGGAGAATGAGCTTTGAAAGGGGCGGGGGGGAGATACGAGCAGCAGCCCCCACAACAGGTCGGTAAAGAGAGGAGTAGTAGATTTTGTGATGGAGGGCGTGCGCGCGCGCGCACACACACACACACACACACACACACACCAAAGCGCCGTGTAAGGGAATTGAATGCACTACAGCAGCGAGAGTTACAGTGATCACCACAACTAAAAGAGTATGTATGTACATAAATGTATATGTATGTATAGGGAGAGGGGGAAGGGGAAGGGAGTGAGGGAGTGACCAAGACATCAAAAAGACCGTTAGTAGATGCACTTGATTACACAATCACACACACACATACATATGCACCTATATACACATATATATATATATATATATAATTTTTATATATGCACACCGTTGCGGGCCCGTGTTTTCACGAGGGCCTGTCTCCCTCTCTGTCACCTGCCCAAGGCAGCCATCCCCCCCCGCCCGCCCCCCGCCTACCCTTCGTGTGTGTGTGTGTGTATGCATGTGTGTGTGTTCCTTCTCCTCACTCCAATTGTGTGTGTCTGTGGTTCTTTTTGGTCCTATAAGCTCTTGGGCTTGTATCCCGTGTTCGCGTACCCCCACCCACCCACCCACCCCCCTTTTTTTTTTCATTTATCCTGCGTCGGACACCTTTCCCGTGTCATTTTGATTACACACACACACACACACCCCACCCCCCACACACACACATGCAATATGCCTACATCGAGGAGACGTGCGACTGTGCATCGATTTTAACGAGAGAAACTTCGCTTCGCCGTCCGCACCGCTGGCGGTGGCGAGACCGTCACAAGGCCACTGACGCCAACAACAGCACCACTACCACCGGCAGCCGAACTGCCTCCACTACCACCGACTGCTGCTGCTGGCGACACTGGCAACCCTGACGTCCAGATGTGGGTGCCAACACGACCATCCAGGAGCACGCTGGCGCCAGCGCCTTTGGTGAGAGCGGCATCGCTATTCATGAAGGAAGAGACTGGCTGCCGGTGGTGCTGTCGCGCTGCTTCCCCAGTGGGCGTGCCTCTCCAGCGATTGCCACCGCCAATACCAACGGTTCCACTTGCGGCCGCTGCCGGGATCCCAGCGATGCTACTGTTCGCGCTTGTGGGGTGCGAGGAATGCGCGCTGCAACGAGTCAAATTGAGCTCCACAGGGGGTTGTGTGCCGGTGCGACCGCCGTTTGCAGAGGCGGGGCCCGTACCCAGGGCGGTTGGGCGCTGTGTCTGTGAAACCAAAGCCGACGACAAGGTGCTGGGCAGGGCTTCGCTGAGCATTTGTACGACAGGAAGTCGGTCGACATCGATGTAGTGCTGCCCGTCTGCTGCTACCGACTCGGCTTGGGGTACACGCATCCACGGTGCTGCAGCGTGTCGGCGGAGATCGCCACTCGCACCGCGCGCCGATCCCTTCGGGTTGTGGCACACCGCGGCGCTCGTGGCCCCTGGTGAGCCAATTCCCAGGCCACCTCCCGGTGCTGCAGCCACTGATCCCCCCACCGTTGCAGCGCCGCCAGTTCCACCGGACACCGCGGTGGTCAGCCGCAAACGTATCGTGGCAGGCAGGCGCTTCTGGCGACCGGTGGCCGCGTCGTAGAGGGACCCGCCCCAGAGCCACGCGGGCAAATGAGGCGGCACCAGTAGAGGACCGGTATAGTCCGCCATGAAGGCCACCTCATCTTGCATCTCCCTGGTGAAGCGCTGGAACTCGGCGTGGGCGACCTTTGCGTCCCACTGTAACAACTTGCGAAGTGCCATGATGATCAGGCCGGTGATGTGTCGACCATCCAGGCAGTGGATGTACAGCGGGTGCATGTCTTTGTTGATGATGAGCTGCAGCGCTTCACTCACTTCTGAGGGCAAAAGCTGCACTTCGCCCTTCGCGCGTTCGGCGCGGATGTGATGCACTTGTATATGTTCTGCCTCGGCAAAGCACTTGAGATCGTACGTCGGGGGCTCAGGAATGAGCGAGACAATCGTTCGCAAGCGAAGCCGCCGGATGAAGGAGAAGTTGCGCAGGACGGGGTAGGCGCCGCGGTACACGCCGGATTCCACGCGCGCGAAGCGAAACGGAGGAACGAGACAAAAGTTCGGTTTGGCACACGGCGCACGAGAGGCACCGCCGCTGGATAGAAGAGTGGTGAGAAGCTGCTGCTGCTGCTGCAATTTTGAGAGGCTTGTTGTCATGGTTGTCGCACCACCGCCAAGGTTCCCCCCGGCCAGAGTGCGACTGAGGCTCTGCTGGGCGGCGTCGACGTCAGTTGACCCCCGAGCGCTACCGACGAACGCGCCCTCGAGCGTCGGCGGTGCCAAGATGCCGACAACATCGCCACCCGATTTCGGTGGTGCGCCCGTTCCCACGCCTTTGCCGACCGCTGCTGCTGCTGCTGCTGTTGTTTGTGTCGCCACCAATGTGGTGTTGGTTGCGGGTACGCTGCTAGCCACCGTGTCCCGTCGTCCTCCAGCGCAGGTGGCAGAGATGCACGTCGGAATCGTCGGCGCGGAGGCTCCGCCAGAGGGTCGATGCAGGCGCAACCGTGGCGCCGCGCCTGCCGCCAAGTTTGTGCGGTGCCACAGATAAACGGGTGCCACGGTCGGCACCGTAGCAGTAGCAGCGGGGGCGCCGTGCGTTGAGGGGGGCGTCGTCGTCAGATGCGATCCCAGGAGTACACTGCTTCCCACGCCGCAGCCGAGTCTAGTGAGGAGAGCTGGCGGCTGTAACGGCAACGACGGCGATACCAACGGGGTGCCTGGGCTATTGCGCCCGGTGCATCCTTCAATCTCGTGTGGTGTACTGCGATGGTTGACTTTCACATGACTTGAGAGAACTTCCTTCGGCGGTGACGACGGGGAGGAGGTTGACGATGGTGTGGACTCTGACACCGCTGTCCACGTACCGCTGCTGTATCTGTAGTGGTTCGTGCTGGAATGGCTCACTCCCGCTTGTCGAGAGCGGAGAGGACGAACATAAAAGTGCGGGGCCACCGCGGACGACGACGAGAGGGAGGCCAATAGCGGTGGTGGCGACAAAGTGCTTCCGAGAGTGGGAGATGGGATTGTTGTGGTTGTCGTTGCTGCAGGTGGCAGGTCTCCAGCCTCGGTGCAAACATGGCGACTGCCACGCGGGTGCGGCGCGTGCGAAGTCGACAACGCCCCAGCGCTGCCCTCTGTCCGCGCTGCATGACTCATTTCATCAAAAAGCGCAGCAGCGGCGTCATATGCACTGTGGATTCGCCGGTTCCGCATCAGCTGCGCCTGCGGTGGTGAAGAGGCCATTTTCTACACGAGACTCTCTTGTTTTTTTCTCTCAGTGTGCGTGCGTGCGTGTGGAAGGGAGGGGGAGAGAGAGAGAGGGGGGAAGGCGGATGCGTACTTGTATCCGCTGTGGTGTGTGTGTGTGTGTGTGGAGGCGTGTGCACGACAGTGTACACTCCGAACGGGCCTGTTGGCTTCTCCCTCACAGACTTCTCTCCCTTTTTCTACCGCCTTCTTTGAGCCGATTCAGCAGGCACCTCGAGACGCCTGTGCGACCAGCAAAAAAAAGGTCTACATGTGCGCATACAAACAATTCACACGCCCTCCGACACAAGGGCACACGTAGTGCCAAAGATTACGAAAGGAAGTGAGGACTTGAAGGGGTGGGGGGGGGGTTGAGGAGCTGAGCGAGAGCAACGCTGTGCAATCGTGGCAACACGTACAGCGCGTCAATATAACGATGGGCAAGAAGGAGCGGGGCACTACTTGTTTCGCGCACGCGTGGTGGTGGTGGTGGTGGTGGTGATGCTGCGGCTGCCCTTCTTTTTGCCCTGTTGCATCACGAAGATCGATGTGGGTAACCCTTTAAAGGGAGGTAAAAAAAAACGAGGAAGTGTGGTGCAGCTATCTGAAGCCGAGCAGAATACAAGCACATGTGCATACACCAAGGCTCCCGTTTACAACGGGGAGGCGCCGTGGGTTGTAGTCGTGTGCGGGGAGAGAGAGGGGGGGGGAGGTGAGACTTGCACTGGAAGATAAGTTGAGAGCTGCGATGCGTACGTGGGCGCACTCGCGTAATGGGGGGAAAGAAGGAGAGGAGAAAGGGTGTAATAACGAGACGAAGGTCATCGACAACGGGTGATCTTGACACGTTAAAGACACACACACACACACACACGTGCGTGTGTACGCACAGACAACGCCACCAGCATGTTCGCGTCCTTCAACAATTGTCCTCATTAGAGGAACCCCCACTTTTTCTTTCTCCCTCAATGTCTAATTAGTGATTGCTGCGTACTCGAGGGTTCGCTCATGTTGCCTTGCATCATTACAATTATGTCATTCCACCACCACCACCACCATGGGGGGGGGGAGGGGGGGGGTTGAGTTATGGCGGTGGTGGTGAGGAGCGCCGCAGGACAGTAAAGGCGGAGCAGAGGGAGGAGTGGAGTGGAGTGAAGGAGGGCACAGACTCTGTTCGGTCGTCCCACTGGCACACCCTTACTTCCCTTCCCCCCCCCCCTCCCTCCCTCCCTCCCACGTTTATTAGAGACATTCATCCTCCCCTCCCCTCCCCTCCCTCCTCCTCCCTCCTCCTCCTTCGTGTCAATCTTTACTTTCTGAACTCTCTTTTTTTTTTGGAAATGCAAAAACAAAACATCGTCATTTCGACGTACGACTCCGTTTTCACGGAACATGCGCAAAAAAACGTCATACGTTCCTCAGCCGCGTGGACAGCCTCCAGAGAGAGAGAAGAGGGGGGGGCGAGGAGGAGGAGGAGGGGGGGGGGAGGAGATGACGTTTAAACACCACATTGGAATGGATGATCAACGCCCCCCCCCTCCTTCCTTCCCTTTTGCTGTATGACGTTCTACTTTGGATTTACAGCGTGGCGGTTAATTTGTCGAGACCGAGCATGCGAGTCGGCAGGGCCCAGAAGAGGTACGCCATGAGGGCACCACCAGTGGCCGCGCCGTGCTCTTCGGGCTTCGTCGTGAAAATACGCCAGACGTCGATCACCATCACGAAGGCCGTCAAGACGAGGAAGGGGACGGGTGGCTGCTGAATGAAGTTGAGGTGGCGAAAGATGAGGCCCTCAATCGCCACGAGGCCCATGATAAACGGGTTCGGCCCATAGCAGCGCCCACGCACCTCGAGCTCATCCATTCCGTAGTGAAGCTCGAATTTTTGCCGCGCCACGTGAATGAGACTCCCGCCAAGCGTGCAGAGCAACGCAAAAAAGGTCATGCGTGTGTTGCCGAGGAAGCCCAGCATCGTGTCGCCAAATTGCCACAGAAGCCAACAATCAATCAGAAGCTGCAGAACGTTCTCTTGATAAAAGGCATTCGTGAAGAGTGGGTAAATACGTGTCCAGTTTTCGTGCGACACGGTACAGTGCTCCACCACGAAGTCGCGCCAGTCGTCGTTTCCAAAATTCATGATGAGGTAACACAGCACATTCGCAAGGAAGAGGATCATGACAATGTTGATGGTGTGGAAGGGTGCCGGGAAGGGCAGGTACCCTGGACCAGAGTTCACATTGAATGGATTCTCCTGCTCGTTGCCATGGCCATCCTTTTTCTCCTCCTCCTCCTCCTCGCCCCTGTAGCGCTCGACGTTGTTGACGCCTTGTAGTTGATTCCCGCCGCCGCCGCTGCCTTTTTGGGCGGAGCGCGTTACGCGGGTGGCGCTGTAGATGCCATAGCCGCGCTGCGCCGTGAAGAGCGGCGAGCACGTTGTCCCTATTAGGGAAACCACCGCTCCAGCTAAGAAAGAAGTGCGCAACGGTGAGACGACTCCAGCAGCGCCGCGCGTCATGCGAAGCGCAGCCAGGCCCGTCGGGGGAGCCAAGAGCTCTCGCTGCAGCAGTCTTGACGACACCGGCAGGAGTGAGCCCGAATTGAAGGCGCGCTTGACGGTTGCCGGGGCGTACACCGTGGAGAGGCCCTTGAGACTGCTGCTATTACTACTGCTGCTGCTTATAGCGCTGCGCGCTACTGTGGAGGACGACGGTGCTGTTGCTGCAGCTGCGGCTGCCACCCTCGAGATTTGCCGTGCACCCTGGCGCACAGCGAATATGTAGGACTGCTGCATGTTTCGCAGGGGGGAGGGTAGGACGAGGTGGTGATGAAGTTGTGTGCCTGTAGGAGAGAGCGATACAACAACACAAACACACACACACACACACAACCAAGGCGAGTGTCGATGGTTGGGGGGGGTAGTAGTAGTGAGTGATGAGTAATGATGATGGATAGGTTGGAAAGACCGCACTGTTGAGCGCGTGTAGGCCAGCGAGATGTTTTGGAGAGATGAAAGAGAGAGAGAGATGAAAGAGGATGAGCGCAGTTCTTTTTTTTAATTTTTTTTTGGGGGAGGCGAGGCAGGGAGGAGGGGGGGGTGGGCGTGCATATGGAGACCATCCCACACACCCCACCGTCATGGTTAAGGGCCACCGCAGCTGTTGCCCCCCCACCCCCTTTCCTCCCCTCACACACACACGTTAGTCCAGCATAACGGACGCGACAACACATGAGCCGCTATTCTTCCGAGTTTTTTTACTTGTTCTTTTAGGGTGAAGGAACCCGCGTGGGTTCAAACACGGTTCCGGGCGCGCGTGTACACACGCCACACGGAGAGCAACAGCTTCGTGCAGGCTGGCCCGCACGTTCTGTGAAAAAAACCCTCAAACCCATCAAACGTTCGTCCAGCCCTTTCGTGGGGCTTGGCAGCACACCCATTGCCTTCCCTCTGACGAGTGGGGGGCTACGCAGTTTTCGCCTCTGCTTCCGCTTCGCCTCCCCGATGCTGCTGCTGAAGAGCGTGGCGCTTCTCCTCGAGGAGCCGCTTCTCGAGCTGATCGCGATGCGTAATGTCTCGCATTCGCATTCGCCGCTGTCGCATGAAGTTCACTTTGCTGCGCAGGTGCGGATTCGCGACGGAGCCACCCCGACCAAAAGTCGGTGAGATCTGCGCAGCCAAATCGCGAAAAGAGATGTGCTCCGGAACTCCGATGAGCGCCTTCGCTTCGTCCAGGTCAATCATGTCGACACGGACAATGTGGCGCACCCGCCACAGCCGCTTCCGCACTTGTGGGATGTCCGGCACGATAGTTGTTTGGCCCATGAACTCCAAACGAAGCTCGCGCAACATGCGGTTTACTTCCCAGGAGAACTTGAAGGGATGGTCGACGCAGGTGACGATGAACACGTTGCCAACGCGGCGGTACGGCCCGGCTGCGATTGCTGTGGTTGAGGTGACGGTGCTAACAGGTTCGGCGGCAGCAGTCTGCTGCTGCAACGCCTGCGGGGTTGCATCGATAGCTAATATGGGCGGTGTCAGGTGAACGTTGCGGCGGCACACCGCTGCCGCTGTGTGAGTGCCAGTTTGGGTCGAGGCTGTCGTGACGACGACGCTTGCCGCCATGGCAGACGGGACCACGGTGCGTCGAAGAAGTTTTAGCATGTTTTTTGTGTGTGTGTGTGTGTGTGTAGAGGGGGGGGGGAGCTCTTTGCTCTCCTGGAGATGCGTGTGTATACGGTAAGCGCCACGGCGTTACCCATTGAGGGGAGAGAGGGGCCGAGATGAAGAAGGGGGGGGGAACACGGAAGCAGAACCATCACGCGAATGAATGAGATGCTTCATGGCACAAACAAATGCACAAGGAGATCGCCAGAGAGAGAGAGAGAGCGATCCCCCCCATAAAACAACAATACGAGATATGCATCAGATTAAGTGTGTGTGTGTGTGTAATAGATCGACATCACTGCATGAGCACGTCTTCACTGTACCATTGCAAGTGCTCCACGGAGGAATGGTGGGGGGATGGCCTTCCCCCCACTCCCCTCCGCCTTTGCCGGAGGCACTTTTCTCATTACTCTTTGTGCGCAGTTCCACGTTGTATTAGGCAAAGCAGTTGTCGACGCCCCCCCCCCCCCGCCCCCTCGCGTGTGCCACTGCCCCCCCCCCACACAAGGGACATACAGACAGACACAGAGAAAGAGATGTGAGATGGAGAAAAGAAAAGAGGGCGTCGACAACGATAATTGTAATCGCAAGGATGAGAATCTTCATGCTATCGAGCTGGACGCAACAGCCAGAAACACACACACGCACAGGAGGGAGGGGGAGGGGAGGTGGGGGGGGGGGACGCAGAGAGATGTGATACATCCCAAAGCGGGCACATACAGCCGTGATGGTCACAGTAAAGAGAGCGTACATGCACATGGGAGAATCTACAGCGGTGCAGAGCGGCTTTTCTCATGCGCCCCCCCCCCCCACCACCACCACCTCCATTCACTAACCCCCTTCCCTTTATTCCACACACCTATCCCTCCCCCTTCCCCCCCTTTTTTATCACACACACATGTTTCTGCAGCCTAAACGGGAGCTCTATTGAGCCCCCCGCCTCCTCCCTCCTCACCACCACCACCACCATCGCACACGCACAAATCACACATCACACAGCGACCACAGAGGGCCACGCACTTGTGAATTCGCTTCCCTTCTTTCCCCCTCCCTCTCACAGCAAGCCTGGATCGAGAGAAGGCAATGAATAGGGGGCGGGGATCCTACAGCTCAGCCTGCTCGGCATGGAGTACAGCTGCTCTTTTCTGGAGCTCTAGAAGTGATCTTGTGGTTGCCACTGCTCCCCGCGTGCGGTCGCAGCTCCTGCCCCCCCCCCCCCTTTTATTTTCTGTCGCAGAGGACTACTCTCTACAAGGTTCTAGTCGGCGCCACCACCACGATACTCGCTCTCCACATGATCCTCCTCGTAGTCGTCGCGCTCCTCCATGTATTCATCGTATTCCTCCGATCCCAGATCGTCATCGCTAAAGATGAGCACCGGTGGCCCCTTCTTCACAAGGTTGTCGTCGTCGCTGTCGACTGCATCGTCCTCGCTGCGCTCCGACACGGCAACGGGCTGCGTGCCCGTGTAGCAAGAGCTGGCGCTCGCGGGAGCTTCGTAGAACTCTGCCTGTGAGGCGACGGAGGAGCCCTCCCCGAAGTCCTGGGCGGGTGCAGGGTTAGCGGCAGCTGCGTTGCCCACGTTGCCGATGCCACCACGTGAATGACCGGTGAAGTCAATCGCCGTCCGCTGTACCGCTGAAGAGGTCGCAGCAGCAGTTGATCGAGGCCGATGTGGCGGCGGCGTAGCGGAGCCCTGTGGGCGGTTATGAGGTCGAGCCTCGTTGTGTGGCCTCCCCAACGCCTCGGTCCGCAGGCTCTTCGTGGGCGCTACTGCCGTGCGGTGCGTCGGTGTCTTGTCAATGTTGTGCCGCGGCTCACCTCGGCGCCCACGCGACCAGCCGCTGTCCCTACCCGTTTGTGGTGTATCCCGCACGTACGTGACGCGGCTGTTTCGCGCCAGCAGTGAGGGGCACACTTGTGTCATTACGCTGTTGGCTTCAAGCGCAGGCATCGTTGCACACGAGGCCGGCACTGCCTCGTTGTGATAAGAGTTGCTGTGTCTGTGTGGTGTGCTCATGGGACTGGCGCCTGTTGCGGTGTTGTACGGAAAAGGGCTGTCCACGGCTTTCTCGGCACGTGCGTAGTCGCCGTGCATCACATCTTGTCGGTCGTTCTCCGCAGTTGCGTAGGCGCCGCGGGGCGAAAATGGGGAATACGGGTGGTGCTGCCACGGTTTGTGCTGATGCTGCTGCTGCGGCGGCGGTTGCGATGCGTACGCTGTCGCGTATTGGTAGGGTTGCGCTCGCGGTGGAGATGGATAAGACATCCTCCGCACGTGCGAGTACGGTGGCATTGAGCCTGCTGAGGGTGGGGATGGTGAATGTGAGAAGGCGGCGGTAAAATGATGCGCCTTGCCGCCACCGCCACCGCCGCCACTGCCGCCGCTGCTGCTGCTATTGGGTGTGTGAACCACCTCGTCAGTCGGTGGTGGTGGGGTGTGTGGTGGTGGCAGCGGCGATGCGGATACATTTCCGTTGTACTTGCTGAAGCGGGCAGACGTGTAGCCAGACACGGGACCACCGTTGCGAGGCGCGGTCGCCATTGCACCGTAGTTTGATGAGCCGTGTAGCATGGGGGAATGCTGCCCTTGTCGGCGTGGTTGTGCGCTGTTTGGCTGAGGATCCAGCATTGCCGAGTTCCGTACTCCTGATAACAAGAGGGAGCTGTGAGCCATAGAGGATGGTTGGCTCGGCGTCAACACGTTTTGGTGTCGTTGCTGATGCTGTTGTGCAGAACTAGAGTGGGGCGGGTGGGTGTAAGTGGGGGGACTGGGCCCCGCGTCACCAGCAGGTGTGGCTCCCATCCCATTCAGTGATGTCATCGCCGGCTGCGAATGCTGTACTCTTGCGTACGTGGGGGGTATGCGGTGCACTTCGACACTGCCCGCCTTGCGGGACTTCGTGGCGTTGTAGTAGAAGGTGGAGGGGGTGTACGGCTGCGAGGCCGCGCGTGGTAGTTGTGGAACCTGAAGCTGGCGCGATGCGGTGCGAAAGCTGACACTGGGGCCGTGGTGCAGCGGTGTCGGCTCTGCAGAGGGCGGGTTAGACTGCCGGCCGCGATGCTCAATAGTCGGCCGAGCTTCTCTGGTGGCTTCTTCTGGTGGTAAGGGCAGGGCCTGCGGTGGTGCACCAGTCGGCAGGAGGCTGTCTGGCAGGCTGGTGCGGCGGTTCTGGTGTGTGCGCCGGAGTATCTTATGATAGAGACCCTCCGTGATGGTGCACTGTGGTTGCGGCGGCGGCTGCTGCAGCGGGAGGGCGCCTCGACGGCTGGCGTTGCTCTGGGCGGAGGCGGCGGCGTCTGCGTTCAGGTCATTTCCAAGTTGCTCTCGTCGGCACTGGCCATAACGCCGTCTCTCCATTGGAGGGGTGTCAAAGACCGTCCCCCTGACAAGGTGCTTGCCTGTCGCGATCTGCTGAACGTGCCGCTGCAGAAGGTAGGCACCGGCACCTCGACTATTGGATAACTGCGGAGCACCGCCGTAACCCTCGGCAAACTGGCGGGCAGGAAAGGGCTCGTCTTCCGCACACAGTGGCGGAGCTTTATGTGCTACACTCGTCTTCTGTAGGATACGGGGTGCAGGCAGCCGTGTCGTCGGCCTCATCCCCGAAGGGTCGCGCGTCGTTGCTACGGCGTGCCGGTTTGTTGCACGTGCCCAGCGGTTGCCGTCATCGAAAAGGAACGTCGGGTGTGGGGCACCATCACTTCGTTGACTCTCTTCTGTTTTGCGACGTCCGTACGACAGGTCACTGTCCTGGGCGCTAGGTCGGCGCAGCAGCGTCGGGTAGCTGCTCACCACCTCCTCTACGGTGCGGGTGTACTTCACGGGGTTCAGCAGCGCTGCCTCTTCCTCTGCCGTCATGCCACCAATGTCGTATGGGTCTGGGGCGTCAGGGTCGAAGGGTTCGTCCGGCAGCAAGTATCGCACTTTTTTGGTGGTCGTCGTCAGGGTGGTCGTGGACACCTGCAGGGTGGGGGGCCCAATAATGGAGAGCGGATCCCCAGCTTCACGCAACACCCCTTTCTGTGAGGGGCGATGGTCTAGAGTGGCCTCACTATTCGCGGTCGTGGTCGAGAGCGATGGGGGGAAAAAGGCAGTCGAGCTTGCCGGGGCTTGCGGCGAGCTGTGGTGTGGTTGTCCCGTAGCTGTCGCTAGATGGGGCGGTGGCGGAGCATTAGCGGCGCTGGCAGGGGTGATATGGTGTCGGGGCGGCTTCGGTGGCGGAGGGTGCTCGGCGGTGACCACGGCCTGGAACATCGCAGGGTGGATGATGGGCGTGCTCCGATACGAGGTATCGTCGAGAGGAGGGATGGTGTCAACCCTCACCTGTCCTCTGGTGGGGTCATGTGGGGCGACGCTGCTCACACCCTTGAACGATGACGTGAGCCGGCACTCCGCCGGTGTTTCCCGTGTTCCTGGCGTGGCTAGGCTTTCCCCCGCTCGAATGGGTGTAGCACAAAACGATGGTCGCACCCACCCCTCTTCCCCACTGTGGCGCATAACACTTAGAACTGCTATGGAGTGCTTGCTACTACGGTCCTGGGAAATGACGACGTCGCTGTCTGACGCGCCGGAGTGGAATGGGGTAACCGGCTTGGACGGCACCGGAGGCGGTACTGCGCTACCTCGTACGCTGCTTTGAGGGGTCCGGGGTGTGCTGTGCTTGGAGAGGTTCCCAGCACCTCGAAGCGTGGGCGATAACAGACTCCCAGGCCGGAGAACGGCAGTGCTACTGTGGCCGCTGTTGGCGCGCAGCCCGAGAGTCGGGGAGACGGCGGCGGTGGTGAGCGTATGCGCTGCCGACGCCGAGCTCCCGTGGGCGACTACAGAGGCAGGACTTTGTCCAGCGAGACTGCCCACCAATCCACCGTTGAGCAAGGACTCGTGGTGATCTGCATTTGCCGGCCACATGTGCTGTTGGGAGTTGCTCCCGAAAAACCCTTGCGTGGACATTACAGCAGACGATCCCGGCTTTGTCAACGACGGTGACGCTGCTAGGCTGCTCTCTGGAGGTCGAATGCTGCCCAAAGTAGGACTCAAGCTGGTGATTCCTTTCACGTGTGCCGTCACCGCTCTCTGCTGCGAAGTGCACGTGAGCGTAACTGGGCGGCGGGGCGGGGGGGGGGGGGGTCCTGGCGAGACTTTAGGCAAGAGATGTCAGAAACAAAAAAGACTGTGCCCGTGTTGTAGTGGGAGAGCGAGGGCGACGGATCAACATCAAAAGAACAACACGTTGTTGTTGTTGTTATTTATTTTTTTTGCTCCTCTTCCTCTCTCCCTCTCACCGCAGCACTCCCTCGAACTCTCCCCAGCAGAGCAACTCAAAACACACAATATTTATATATATTTATTCAACGAGAGTAGTTCAACACATCACACACAATCAACATATATATATCATCTATTATATAGACAAGGTACTAGAGGCTGTGATTAATAATAATAATAACAATATATAACACTATATAACTATATAGAGGAATATATATATCTATATATATGTAAATACATATATATATATATATAATCAAACACAAAGAAACAGCAAAAAAAAAGGGGAAACACAAATTATGAGGAGGGCACCACGTGGCAGGTAAAAAAAAAAGAAAAGGGGGGATAAGGGAAGGGGAGAGGAGAGGAGAGAGAGGAGAGAGAGGAGGAGGGCGGGGGGAGGGGGGGGGATGAGGAAGAAGCAAACACAGATACAAAAAAAACCAGAGATGAGGAAGAAAATATTGATAAGCAACACCTCACGTCACCACCACCAACGTTGATGGTGATGAGAACTACCACCACTACCGCACCTCTCTCTCTCTCCCCCTTAATTGGTCAAAGTGATTGAGAAAGGTAGCGAAAGAAGGAGAGCGGTCCGGAGTGGGGGGAGAGAGGGGGAGGGGCACCGGTGTATCTTGTGCTTGCGTGTGTGTGTGTGTGTGTGTCTCTCTCTTTTCACAGTCCAACGATAGTAACAATGAAAAAGAGAGGGGGGGGGAAGAGGGAGGGGAGTACGATAAAACGTTGTGTCAAGGCCCTGACTCCCTACTGGAAACCCGTAATGCTGTGCGTGTGGGATGCTACCCCTCTACTATTGTATGTAGTTTTCTTTGTCACAGATTTGGGGATACAGTGATACGGTTGTGTGTGTGAGTGTGTGAGAGAGAGAATCTGCTGCTGCTGCTGCTGCTGATACTGTGGATGACGATAATAACACGGATATTCGGACCGGCGTCGACGGGGAGGGGGGGGGGAGGGGGGGAGAGAGAGAGAAAGAGAATGCACGTGTTACTCCACAGGAAGGTGAGGGGGTTGGGATTGGGTCACTGAATACAAATGGGATTGGGGGAGGGGAGGGGAGGGGGAGGTCAAAACCAGGGAAAGAGGCTGGATGAGCGTGTGTGGTTTCCTTGTTGGGAATGGCAGAGAGGAGGAGGAGGAGGAGGAGGAGGGGGAAGCAATGGGGAAGAAAAGGGAAGACTCTCTTTTACGAGATGCCCCCCATCCACACACGCCGTACACATGAACGTTTTTTTTCTGCACGTGCGTCCACCTTCGAGACGGCCTGGGGTAAAAGCATCGTAGCACATCCCACCCACCCTGTGCAGCTGTTTACGGGAGTGCCTTAGTGTTACTCTAGGCTTCTTGAACGAGTTTTGTTGCAATGGCATTCTGTCTCTCTCTTGCCCTGTCCAGGGAGGGCCTTCCCTTCGCACGGCCACGACCATCCCCCTTCCACCTCTTCGCCCCCCTCCCCCCCCCTGTAGCTCTCTGACTTACGGCGTTTGCCTAGGTGGCCACATCCCAGGTGGTCCTACACGCGAGAGAGAGAGAGAGACGAGTGGAGCGCAGGGAAAAGGGGAATGGAAAAAAGAGGACGGGTGGGGTGAGAGAACCCGTTGTGAGGGGTGAGAGATGAAGCCCCAATGAAGAAAAAACAAAACATACAGAGCAAATGAATACAAAACACACAAAAAACACATCATCGGAGGGAAAAGAGGACTGCTGCAGAATATAACGTTCAGTTTTTTTTTATTTTCCCGAGTGTTGAGATTGGAGGAGGGGGGGGGAGGGAGGGGGGAGAGAGAAAGAGTGTATGTGGGTGGAGGGTGTCAGGCAGTGTGTCCATCACCGAGACCGAGAGGCGGGCATAGGTTGTGGAGAATAGGCGGCGAGACCTAAAACTCGAATAATTGAATATGGTAGCACAAGGGGGTATGCACCTACCAAAAAGGGACAACCGTATACAAACTTTCCAAACTTAATTGCCAGCATAACCTCCAACTCTCCCACCGCCACAAAAAAAAAATTATCGAGTACTGATACACAACACACAGGAAAAGCATAAAGTGAATTGGTGGGTTCTGTTTTTTTTTTTTTGCGGGGAGGAAGGGGAGGAAGGGGAGGGGGAATGGGAGACAGAACGAGGGAGAGGGAACCACGCGAAAACAAAAGCAAGCAACCCCAACAACAAAGCACCAGACATTATCTAAAAAAAAAAGAAAGTCACCACCACAACGTCGAACAAAGAGAGACGTTTTGAGGGTGGGGGAGGGGAAGGGAGGAGCGCGGCTACTTAACCCCCCGCCCCCCTCCCCTTCACCCTCTCACCCTCCCCCTCTCCCTCACCCCACTTCACCAAAAGGCCACGGTCATCCACATGCAGCGAGGTCTAAAGCACACACCAGAAAAAAAAAGAGGTAAACACATATGCAGGTACAGCGACAACGGAAGAGAACAATGTAACGGTGAACTATAAAAACCAAAAAAGGGGGTGAGAGAAGCCACGAGGGAGGAGGAGGAAGTGAGAGGAGGGGGGGGGAGAAGGTTCTGCGTGTGCCTCTCCAAGAGAAGATACACACCGGTGTTCCACATTCAACCAGGGAGGAGAAAAAAAAGGGAGGTGGAGGGGGGGGGCACATCCACATAACCACTGCTGCTACGACAAGACAAAAAGCGTGCGTGTGTGTATATACGGCAGACGAGTATACGACGATCCCTTCGCACATGGGCAACGATGGAAGGGGGGGGGGTACAGAGCGAGGCGAATGTGAAAAGGGGCGAGGGTTAAGAGCAGCAAACGACTGTGCGTGCAGATGAGTCCCTCCTGCCCCCCCCCCCCCCCCCCCGCACCCCTCCACACAGACACCCGACCCCCCCCCTTCCCCTCCTCCTCCCCTCTCTCTACCACTGTCGCTATTGCATGTGGGTGCGAGCTGAGTGGTGTGTGGGAATGGCTGTGTTTAGCATGCCGCAGGGACTGTGGTTGATCTCCTGTCCAAGTCGCCCCCGACCCCTCCTCTCGCATGGCCTCCCGTCTTCAGAGTCGGTCTCAGAGATCCTTGGTGTCACTCTCTTTGCCATGACTGGCGGCGGCGGAGCTTGTGGAGGGTCCCCGCCGTACCGCATCTATTTGCCGCACCTGGTCGCCTTCACAGGAGGCTTCGTGGGCGGAAGGGTACTACCGTTTTTAGCCGTAGTGTGACCTCTTTTCGCTGCGTTCGCCTGCATCTCTTCCAAGCCCTCCACATGGCTGCCGCTGCCGCCGACTGAGGCGGAGTCTTCTTCCCAGTCCGCACTGCTTACATCTCCTTCGATGTGCACACTCCCACTGCTGCTCCGTGTGATCTCGCCATCAGTGCTGTCAGTGCTGCGGGGCTCCCGTGCGTACGTGCGCACGCGCCTTGTCTTAATGATCCTGTAGTTAGTGGTCTTCTTGGTCATCCGCGCTTGCGGCACGGCATTCGGGAGCACTGGAGGATGCCCGCTTGATTGTGTTGAGGGATACACCGGCAGTTCAGATTGATAGCTCTGGCTGCCGATGCTGCTTTGAGTTTTGGGGACTTGGGGTTGCATCACGGGGCCCGGGCGGTTCGACCCATTGCTACCGCGGCGGTTGTAATGGGGCAGGAAGACGGGATATTCACTCGCTTCCGCGTGGTGCACCGCGTGCGGTTGCACCAAATGAGGGAACTGCTCTCGCGAAGAGTTCTGGCGCCTGCCTGGCACATGTGACCGAGACCGTTCCGACGAGGGTCGCTTGCTGTCCCATCTGGGGATGGCCTCGCCAAGCTCGTCTCCCTGGCCTGCCAGCTCATCCTCCTCGCTGGCGCTGTACAGGTGCGACGGCGGTCCCTCTGAGTTCCACGACTGCTGCTCCAAGACTGGGGCCTCGCGGGAGTTTGAGACGCGGGGGACGAGCGAGGGAGTGTCGTTGGGCGAGTAAGGACACTTCCTGGCATCTGTACTTCCCCCCATTCGCTCGGGTGGCGGAGCAGCGGGGTTGTGTGAATGCAGCGGGGGAGACTCCACTAGAAGGTGCCGCTGCTGTGTGGATGCCGGTGGTGCTGGGGGGTGACCAGGCGCGTGACAGGCGCTCTGGTCGGGGATGGGGTGCATTCCCAACTCATGTTGCTGCGGTCGCGGCGATGCCATGACAAACTGCCGCGAGGTCCGCGGTGGCTCGTCTTCCTCCTGCGTCGGCTGTCCTGCAGCTTCTGTCCGCTTAGCTTTGTGCACAGGTGGGCGGCGCTGCGTCGCCAATGAGCCGTAATTACGCGGCTGGAAGTGCGCCTCCTTTTCTTCCCGTTGAGATGCTGCCGGCGGTGGCGGCGGCGGCGGCGGCGGGGGGGTTGGTTGGTACTGACGTTGAGTTGGCATCAGAGGTGGGCTGCGGTTGTCCATAGTCCCGTGTTGTTGCTGCAGGTCGGGCGACAACGTTCTCAATAGCAGTGGTGTGGCCTCCGGCTCTTCATATTCAGAGGACTCCTCGTCTGTGACATCATCGTCGCTGTCCACGAGATCCTCTGTAATGGTCTTGGTAACCGTTGTCGTGCGCACTGTCAGCACATCGCCGTACTCGGTGTGTTCCACGAGCGTGTCTGTCTGACTGTCTTGTGTGGTGCCCACGACGGTTGCATTCCGCACTACTGTCATGAACGCGTCACCGCCCTGGGTGTTTTGCGTCGGGGCGTAGCCGACGAGAGCGCCAGGGCGGTGCGGTTCGGCGCGGCCCCAGTCCGTCTTGTCGCCAGGCGCCGTTCGCGGCACCATTGCCTGCTGTTCCCGCTCTGCAACGCCTCCCTCGGTAGCCTGCAGCCCGGAGGCTGCATCGCCGTCCCCGAGGTCGTCGTGCCCCGCCGTGTCGTCAGCGCCGCTGCCAACGAACCCATTGGCAGGCATATCCTTGACATAGTCGCGGAGAAAGTCGATATCGGGCGTCATGCGGTACTTGCGGGGAACCCACTGATGTCTTCGCACCGGGTGTCCCAGCGCGTTCTCCAGCTGCTGCACTGCTCGGTACATCTTCCAAGTGCTCTGGATCTTGGTGGCCATGTCGTTGCGCGTCTGCTCCTCCAGAAGCTCTCCCAGCCTGGCGGCCCGCTGCATCAGTTGAACTACCCACGGATGGTCGTAGTCGAATACGCTGCACAGAATGCCCACGCATCGCCGCACGAGCAGCAGCGCGCGACTGTAGAGTTCCAGATCCTCGTAGATCTGTGCAAGCTCAATTTGGGCTGGGATGAGCAGCTCCGACTGTGAGTTGTGACCTATCTGAACCACCTCGCAACACCGCAGCAGCAGCAGCTCGCACGGCGAGGCCACCAGCTCGCGCGTCATGCGGCTGTGCAGCACAAACTCATCTTCGCGGTTGAACTGTGACATTTTCGCGACATGTGGCGCATGCATCTTGACACGCTGGAAAAGCGGACCCGTCTGCCGCCGCGGCGGACGTGGCGCCATGGATTTGAGGATGGCTTCGTTGAGACTAAAAACACTGCCGCCGTCAGATATCAGGCTGTTTTCAAGTGAGCTCATGGACGAGCCTCTGTCCGTGGCGGTGTCGCCACCGTCGACAGCGGGCACCTTAGGGTGTTTGTGATCAACGAACGTGAAGCCCTCGTGATCGCGTTCGTGGTGATACCAGATGCGCGCCAGCCCCACCATCGCCAGCACGTAGCGCTTCAGCACCATGTACATGTCCGTGCCTTGCCTTGCCACACGCCTTTCGGCCAACATGATCGCGCGGCTGTAGGTGCTCTTGGCGCTGTCGGTATCCTCCTGCTGATAGTAGATATCCCCCTCCTTTTGGTACACGGTGACGGCTAGCTGATCAAAGCGATCCTTCGGCACACTTTCGAGGAGGGGGTAACAATCGCGAAGAAGCCGCAGTTTCTCCACCGGGTTCTCCTTCGGCACGGCGTCAACCTGCTGAACGAGCTCCAAGACACGCAAGGAGATCGGATCGGCGTTGCGGGTAAAGGCAAGGAGAGCGTCCTCCTCATACCTGGTGGAACGGCCAGTGCCATGGGTTTCGGGTGTGCCCTGACGACGGCGCACTGCGAGCTGCTGCAGAGACGCTGACCTCGCCTCTGGGTTCTGCGCGCGGGCCCGGCGGTTCACGGAGGCCTCGGTGATGGCGGAACGCGATCGAAAGTCGTCAGCAGATGCTCGCGGGGCGGCGTTGACGAGCACTTTCTGTGTTCGTGACGTCGGTGCCGGTGGTATGGAGGAGGCGCGGGCATGCGGCGTGGACTTGACGACGGCCCCAGTGGGATTGGACGCACCGTTCCCCATGTTTTCGAATGGGTTCGCAAAGAAGGTTACGGGTAGGCAAAGAGAAAGAAAAAGACAGCGAGAGCGCAAAGCGACGGCGACACGAGATCCAACACAGATCGTTCATACACACACACACACATACATACGCACACTCACTGAGAAGCAACAACCAGAGAGTTTTTTAAAAAAAGGGAGGGGAAAAGGACAACGGGGCGCTACTCGTGAATGGAACCCAGCAAAGACGGTGGAGTGTATTGGTCGGGGAGGGGAGGGAGGGAGAGAGGGAGGGGAGGGAGGGGGGCTACAGATGCGAACCCAAAAGAAAAAAAAGGAGGGGAGAAGCGCCGCCACGAAGAGTCGGTAAGAGTAAATCTAAAGAATGTATGCTGGAATACACGACGTGATTTTGCAGTCACGTACCTGTGAGGGAGGGGGTGGGGGGAGGGGGGACTATATAAAAAAAAATGTATATATATATATATGTATGGTGCGTCGACAGTTCTCCTCAGAGTGCAGCTCAACAACAACAACAACAGCAGCAGCAGCACCGGCAGGAGCGAGAGCGAAAGCACAAAGAGCACGCCGATTGGGGTCAACAAATGATATCAACGAATGATAAGCGATCCCCCCTCCCTCACGTCGTCAAAAAAAAAGGCGCGTGTACCTGCCTGTCTGCTTGCCAATGATCGTATTGCGCGCCTGTGTATATGCGTGACGCAGACACTGCTTTTTTTTTCTTTTGTTCATATAGCCGGGGAAATTACACCGTGCGCGGGGGTGGGGAGAAGGAGAAGGAGAAGGAAAGAAAAGTAGAGGGGTGTGGCTAGAGCGTCGTGTACAAGAAATCTCTCTTCTGTGCTCGTGTTGAGGCATTCCCCTCTTCCTCGATGAGGCGGAAGAGGCAAGTGAGCACAGCAATGGCAGGAGGGAAAAAACGAGGGGAGAGGCCCTCACTACCAGGAGAACGCAGACACACACACACATATACGCACGCCCCCGTAGTTTTCCCGAGGCGATGCGCGAGGGGTGGGTGGGGGGGGGGGTTGGCGCAGACGCAACAATCTTTTTTTTTTTGCTTGGCCTTGATGGGTGATCTCTGCTTCAAGGCAAAGATGTCGAACCCCTAAGAGGATATCCGGGGTAGACTCAGGTAACGCGGGTGGGGAAGGAGGAAGGGGTAAGGGGGGGGACGACAAAGGGAGGGGAGTGAGGGCGTACTTGAGGTGTACCGCTAGCGGTGTTCCCGCCACACACACACACACACACACACACGTACACCCTCATCGAGAAAGAGGCTTTGACATGAATGAACATGCCCGCAGACGCTACCCCTCTTTTGTGCCCACGCTCCCTCCATAACACTACATATAGTGTATATATATATCGTACGGATAAAGGCACACCCAACAGAGGGTTTCGCCACGACACGGACATGAGGCCGTACCACTCTGGAGAGAGACGGGCCGAGCAATGACCATGTAGGTGCCACGACAAAGGGGGATGTGGGCATTGATACCTCGCTACACCTCTCGCGCGAGTCAGAGCCCCGAGAAGTGTGGCATCCGCCGTGCCGACTCAGTCACCAACCACAGAGTTCTCCTCATACTCATGGTGAGCCTGGAGCCTCTTTTCGGCCGCCCAACGAGTGGAGGCGGCGATGACGGCCGCGGCGGCATTTGAAACTGCGGTGCTGGCGCGGCTGCAAGTCGTGGTGTCCGCTGAGGCCTCTGCTGATTTCTCAGCTACAAGGTAACGTAACATTGACAGCACGTCAAAGAGCTGTCCCTTTGCCGCGAAGGTGCGTGGCGCTGCGGTGGTCCGGTCGCGCTAGTTGAGTCCAACAGCGTGCAACACGTGCTCCATCTCTTCATGGATGTTCTTCGTTGATCCGAGCAGGCTGCTGCTCAAGTGAATGAGGGATGCATGCCGTGTCCATGCGGGTCTCCCTCCAGAGGATCGACGTAGCTAAAATATCCCCTAATCGCTGGTGGCGAGGCATCAACTGCTGCTTAAGCGCGCATGGATGCGGTTGTGGCGGATGCCTCCAGTGGTTCTGTCGTGCTTTCGGTCACCAGCACCGTCTCGGTGCAATCCTCGCCGGCCTTCACCAAGCTGCCGAGCGCTTCCTGGCCTTTTCGGCTCTTCTCTGGTGTGTCAACCACGTCGTCGTCCACGTCCTGCGGCATTTTAGAGCGCCTCCTATTGTCTCTGCCTGACAATGTACCGCTGTCGCTGTCGCTGTCGCTGCCGCTGCCGCTGCCGCATCGCGCGACGCCCTTTTTATGCGTAGTTGACTGATGCATGGGATCGTGGGCAGCAACACGCGGCTGTTCGGAGTACTTTCGGCTCACGTGAACCTCCATTGCAGCTGGTTGCCGATGCTCTGGCGGAGGTGAGGTCCACTTCTCCGCTTCCTCCCAGCGGTCGCCCCCGCGCTCCGCAGCAGCAACTCCCACTCCGCTGCTTGAGGTTGAACACCACCCCTCCTCTGTGTCTTGCTCCAGCGAGGTGGTCTGCCCCTGTATGGGGGCGAGCGTGAAGTGGTGAGAGCTGTTGTGGCTACCGAGCATGGGAGACTGCGATCCGTCGGTGATTTCCTGTGATCTCGAGTTGGTGGCGACGTCATAGGAAGACCACGAAGGATAACTTGCATATACCCTACGATCATCGAACTCACCGAGCCCATCGACGTCGTCTCTGTGCGGAGAATCTTCGGATTGAGGCTGTAGCGAAGACTCGTTCGCCTCCGTCGGCGTTGCTTCGTCGGCTTCGCCAGGACTGTCATTATCCAGTCGAGCACGCTCCGAAGCAGCCGGGACGTGCGGCAAATCTGCGCCGTGCCTGTGCGGCGGCGGCGCCGCTCTTTTCGCGTCAGTAAAACGAAGCCGGTGCATCCCCATCTCCGCTGCGGGGCGCGTGGACTCGGTCATGGGAGATGGCACGAAAGCGTACAGACCCCACGGCTGGCCGTCTGACGTGGTTGGTGTTTTGCTATCCATCGCCTTCTCCATCGACGGCGGCGCGCTGTCGTGATCCTGGCCCTTCTCTGACCACTCCGACTCCACTGCGGTTTCCACTGGCAGCGTAGGCCTATTCTCTCTCGAAGCGCCCCACTTTCCCTGCGGTATCCCAAAGGGATCACCGCAATCCTCTTGCAGGAGCGGCCGACTGCTGCTCGTCGGGTAGTCAGCGCTATATGCGGACCTCGGCGCCGCCTTCCCGGGGGCTGGCGGCGAATAGTGTGCAGACGCAGAAAATAGACTTTTTCCCAAGAAGGCTCGAATGTCACTGAGCGGCGTCACAATCGCGTAGGTTGGTATGGCGCCGTAAGGACTGCCTACAGGGATCCCATTCGCCGTCACAGGGGCACTACGGAGGGGGTGAGGGGTGCAGCGCTCACGCGTGCGACAGGTTTCCTGCACGAAACCGCTTGTGTCATCTGCAACGGTGGCGGTGCAGGTATTGTCTTGGAGCGTGCGGCGTGAGTCCGTTTCTACAAGCTGAGCGGTGGGCTGTGTGGTCAGTCGATCGTGATTCTCCTGTGGTGGTCGTGGTGGTGGGGAAGAGGAGGCCGAAGGGGGATGCGTCTCAAGCAGGGTGATATGCTGTTGCTGCTGCTGCGGCGGTTGATGTGGATACGACAGCGCAGGTGCGCTGCGGCGGTTCTCTGCACAGGTGAGGCGTACATGTCGGTGCTCGGAGAGCAGCAGAGACGGTGGTGGTGGCGGCGGCACCAGAAAGTCTGCATTGAAAAGGGGGTTGCGTACTTCTGCTGGCGGCCGAGATGGCGGCCGAGCCGGCGGAAGAAGTGGGGAGGAGGTGGTTCGTTCCTGCAACACGGTAACGGGACGCGACCGTAGCTGCGTGTCGGGGTGAGAGATGGGAATGTCCGCCATAGACTCCGAGTACACAATGGGTCTCTGCGTCAGCGACTGCTGCGAAAGCAAGGGAAACTGCCGCGTGTGTCGAACTGGGGCTGTACTCACCACGTAGTCGACATCCCTCGATCCGGTGTTCAGGACTCTCAGTGAGTTTCTTCTCTGGTGCGAGGTCGTTGGTGAGGGTGGGAGAGTAGAGCTGTTCCGGACAGCGGCCACGCTGTTCGCCTGCGGCTGCCGAGACAGAGAGAAAACAGGTGAGGACGCATGCGACGGTCTCGACACGCACACCCCACCGAAAGGAGCCGCTTGCGTTGCTGTGGAGTGTCGAGCAGCGTGGTCAGCACGCGACGTGTATGGCGACGCTGAAGACGTCAGCTGCTGAGTTTGACTGTGTCGCGGTGAAAAGGCGTGTGCAGTTGCGGAGGGAAAGTGGAATTTTTGATTTGGCTCAACCGTCTGTGTGCGCGGCGGTTGTGGCTGGGGCTGTGAGCCTCCACACGGCGCTGCTCTGGTCAAAGACTCCACCAATCTCGGTGGCGCCGGCGACGACGACGAGGTGTGAGAAGGGATATTTCGGCTGTAGCCCCCGGTACGGCGCGACGCCATGGAGGGAGGAGCTGCAGCAGTGGATAGAGCACGCCGAGAGGACGGCGTCTGCTGTTGGTCATGGTATGGCACCACAAGTGCGGGCATGGCTGCCATTGCCGCAGTTCCGGAGGGAAACCTCCCGGGGGGTTGATGGTCATTATTTTCGCTCGCGCAGGCGTACTTACTGCTGACTGACGGTGAGCGCGTCGTGCGGGTTGAGCTGCCAGCCTCCAATGTGGACATGGAGGAGGCTGGCAAGGTGGGTGTGAGGGAGGAGTGAGGCTATGAGGAGGGATAACATAAATTGCAACATACAAGGAGAGACATATATATACATACACACACATACAAAAAAAAAACAGATAACTAATACACAGGTGTAACACAAATATAAAATATACTCCAAAAAATGGAGCTGAAGATAACCGTGTAGAAGCACAATGAGCGCAGCCACACCCTCCTGAAAAAAAGGGAGGGCGTGGGTAACGGGTATGCCGTTGCTGCGAGCTGCTTGGCGTGACGATTAAAGTGTGTGTGTGTGTGTGTTGTTAGATGCGTACAGGTAGAGAGGGGTGTACATATATATATACATATATTTATGGACGCGTGTCTGTGAAGGAGCAGAAAAAAAAACAGCGGGGGAGGGGGGAGGGAAGTCTGGAGAGGAATAAGGCATTCTTTCGGCTAATGAAAATCGGACTGAGCAGAAGTGGGAAGAGACGGGAAGGGAGAGGGAGCTCATGACACAACCCACTACACACAGCACAACACCTTTCCTCTACCCCCCCCTCCCCCTCCCGTTCCTTGCGCCCATTCCGTTGCCATACGCACAGTGGTGCGGCACCCGACGACACGGCAATGCATTGGGGGTATACCCAGGGGGGGGGGAGGGGAAGGGGGTTCTGAGTTTCGAATCTACGGCCTCTCTTTCTCCGCAAGACATGCATCTCTCCCTGCATCCGTCCTTACACTCACTCTTCCAGTATAGGACTGTGATTGTATATATATATTTTTTTATACGTATTGTGTATTTTGTACAGCCACAGCTGCATTGTCCACATCGGCTATCCGGTGAGGTCCTCTTGTAGGCTCAATTTTGTGTGTTCGTCATCTCTCCTCTTAAAAAAAATTTTTTCGTTCGCACTCCCCCCTCCCCTCCCCTCCCTCGCTGCCGTTGTTCTCAGGGGAGGAGGAGGGGGGGGTCGCCTCTACGCCATTGTTCTCGTTTTCTTTCTCTGTGTCTGTGTCTGTGTCTGTGTGTTGCTGTGATGCTCTCACAGGTTGGTAGGACGGTTAAAAATACACTTCGTGGGGGGCGTGGGGGGGGGGGGTTACCAATAGCTCGCAAGGTCAAGACGTGCAGAGAAGAAAAGGCACGCAGATCGGGCGTTACCCCTGCATTACATGTATACACGCATCAGTACACATGTAGAGCTTCATTGGTCCCTCGCGACCCACCCCCCAGCCCCATCCTCATATGCCTTTTTTTTCGCCACACTTCTCTTTCAGAGGGAGAGAAAGAGTGTTGTTGTTTTGGAGGAGTGTGTTAGCAGTTGAGGAAGTCAGCGCCCAACAACACCTGCACTGCCACAAGTTGGTCCCGCTCCGAGCCGCGGTCGAGGTCGCAAAAGATGTCAGGCACGTGCAGATAGTGCGGATGGTTTGCAACGGTGATCTTCACCACCAAGAACTCCGCTACACGCGTCAAAGTACTCATCTCCAACGTTCGAAGCGGCACATCCAATAGCGGCGGCACGCGGGGCAACGGCGCAGCAGCAGCAGCAGCAGCAGGCCCCCCGCCGTCCCCTCGTAGCCGGGGCAGATGCGGTGGAGGCCTACAGACTTCGTGGCTAGGAAATACAGCAGCGTAGCATCGATAGGCGGCACCACTTTTATAGTGGGTGTAATTTTCTTCTTCATTGTCGCGGACACCACTAGAGTGCTCACCGCCGGCGCTCCAACTTTTCACCTCTCCCGGAGCACCGCCATGCGTTGTGCTGGAGCTATCGCGGCTGCTGCTAGGGCCTGGTGCTTGCAACTGCTCTGCACGCACATCCTCTTCCACCACATGTTGCTGCACCGGCGTTGAAGCGTCCACAGGCGAGGTGCTCTGGTGCAGGTGCATCACGAACAGCCCTTGAAAGAGTCCGTGGAGGACACGTGACCCGGCGGCGGCGGCCACGGGAAGTATCACACACTTTCCATCGTGGCTGCTCAGCGAGACGTAGCTGAGAGGCTTGGCCAGAGTTGGGGAAGCCACAGTGGCGGCGGCCTCTGCGTTCGAATCGGCCATTGGTGCTAACAAAAATAAAGTCTTTCGTCAGAGAAGGGGAGGGGGGGGCGGGGCGGCAACGTAAACCGGGTGCCAGAGGTGCACACACCAGCCGTAGCTAAACCAGGGGAGTGGGGGGAGGCAAGGAGGCTTGCACTCGAGGCGGTAGGAGGAGGAAGGGTGAAGTTAAAGAGGGTGAGATTGAACAAGTGAGACATCTTCGCGCCATGTGTGTCGGCGCATGTGTATTGTGAGATTGTACGCGATGAGTGGGGGTCACGAGAAGGAGAAGGGTTGTGTGGAGGGCCATGCACCTCCCCCCCTCCTCCTCCTCCTCACCATGCACCTGGTGGTGGTGAGCCACAGCACGGGCGGTAGGAGGGGGAAAAACACACAGCGTTGCGGCCCCTTCTCTCTCTCTCTCTGTTGGTTACGCAATCTTGTAGCACAAATATTCGGGTTGATGTTCGCGTGATCTCTTTGCGTTACCAGCACAACAAACGCCATCACCACCACCACCACCACGACTTGATGCCGGCGCGCAACCGCCCGCCTTCCCCCCCCCTCTTCCCGTACTCGCCGCTCATACATTCACGCATATGTTTCTCTATTTTTTTTTTCGTTTGTTTTGCTTTATAATTGAGTTGGCGTATCAGACAACCCCCCCCGAAAAAAAAAAAGAAAAAATCAAACACATCGCCCCACCCCTTTTCTTTCCTTCAACGCGCGCGCCAATATGAGTTTAGTAACGCAGTTTTACTGGCGCGCCGCCTTCACGGTGCCACACACGTCACCTCATGCAACACATGGGCTCACCACTTGGAGGGCTCCCAGGTGGACACGTTAGCACGCACATCAGCGTTGAAAAGCTGCATGCAGACACAACATCACCCCCTTCCCCTTGTCTGAGGGCGCACACCACACACCGACTTACTGGTGTAGAGACGCGTGGTCTGAGGTGTGTGTGTGTGTGGGGGGGGGGTGGGAGGGGGCAACAACAACAAAACATGGATAAGCCATGTCGCTCTCTCCCGCCTCAGAGGGCCCCCACAAGAGTATACTGGAGGTGGATGGGGGGGCAGGGTCTATAAAAACGGGGGGATAGGGGGCATGAACCAGAGCGCAGAAGAACACACACAGACACACAGAGAGAGATTGCTCACCATTCACTAATAGCCACTTCATCACCCACCCACACACACCTAAAAAAAAAGAGGAGACACCATCAGGCGACAGTCGAAACCAAATACTGAAAAGAGATGAGACCAAAGCCCCCCCCCCTCAACACACACACACACACACAGTGGAGTGAAGATGCCGGGAGAGTGAGAAGGGGAGTCAAATCAAGAAATCAGTCCAATAACGCCTTTGAGTACATCGTATCAAATATACGTGCAGAGGTACACGTGGGCAGGGGAGATGCAGGGGGCCAGGCCAAGACTGCCGTGAGGCATATGACAGTAGGTTTGTGTGTGTATGTGTATGTGTGTGTGTGTGGGGGGGAGGCTAAAGAAGTAGTGGTGTGAACAACACACATCGCCTCGAGCAAAAAAAAAAAACTCCAGAGTGGTGGGAGCGTCGCACAAGACACCAACAAAAGCCGCGCGTCAACACTTCTATACACACGCACACACAAAGATCGGTGAGGCGCTATACTTGGAGGAACACTGCAGCCTCCATTAGCCGTGCCGCTCGGTTCAGCAATGCGGCCCGTTGCCCAGGCGGCAGCCCCTGTACGAGGTGCGGGTCGCCCAGCAAATGCGTGCCAAGGTTCAGGTCGGTGGCCTCATCTGGCTCTAGGGAGCTGCGGACAACCATGAAGGCGGCCAGGTCAACTAGGTCCTCGCTCTGCAGCTTTGGCAGTGGATAGCTCGGCATGTTATCCACGCTGTTGCTCGCAAAACACACGTAACGCGACGCGTCTTGCGCCACTCCGCGGTTGGTCATTCGTGCCGCTGCCGCGCCGTGCCTCACCCCACTGGCCTGCCCAGCTCGATTATTCTCCGTTGAACCCCACTGCCCTCCCCCCTCCTCCTCCTCTTCCTCCTCCTGGCTGCTGGGCGTCGGCGAGTTGTCATCGGAGCTGTGCCCTTCCTCCAGCCCCACAAGCACCGCGGCCTTCTCTGGAGGCGGGACGACAGCGGTGATAGTGGCGGTGGTGGCCGGACTTGGCGACACCGATACCGACGCAGTGCATTCCATGGCTTCGGTGCGCTCAGAGGACTCAGCACAGGCCGCAGAGGCGGTTCCACAGGTGTAGGTGCAGACATCCTCTTTATTGGTGGCATGGGCCAGGAGGAGGCCGAGCAGCGAGCGTGTGGTGCTAGTTTTGCTGCCGATTGGTGCCTGTGGGGCACTTTTCGCCTTCTCGGGCAGCGCCACTGGGGCCAGGCAGCGCGGCACAGTGGCAGATTGCCCCCGGAGGGACTCGAGCTCCTCGGCGTCGTCTACTTGCGTGTCCGTCACATGAGTGCCGCTCGTCTGTCTGACGCGACACGGCGACGTCTTCAGATGGATGTTCGCATGAAGGAGGTGATCCATTACGTAGGAGGCGTACATGCGCGAGGCAGGGGTCTTCACACGAGTCCCCCACTGGCAGCGAATGCCGCCTCGAAGGGCCGGAGTTGAACGACCAGCATCACGACGCTTTACAACCTTTCCCCTCTGAGCTACGGATCCCTTACCCGCGTCGCCGTCGTCGCCCGGCGAGCGAGGTGAACGGTCTCCCGTCGCTGACCGGTCTGATGAGACGGAGGAACCCAACGAGCGCTCATCCGCCTCTTCTGGAGAAGCAGAGCGGGCGTGGGCAAGCGACTCAGAGCACTCCTCCTCTTCTTCGTCCCCGTTGGCCCCTCCGTGCACGTCCTGCCGCACACCTATCGGTGACGAGCTCCGTGGTGACCGTGGCACCGCTAGAGGCTCACCACCACCCCCGCCACTGCTGCTGCCTCCCACGCAGGGCTCTCCCATCATGACAGACACACACCCTGGCAAGCACAGCAGACCCTGGAGCGTGTTTGCGATAAAATTAGACTCGAACCCCGCGACCATTGGCATGATGACCCACTTGCGACCTTTAAGACTCGTGTTTTTGCAGCCAACGTTGTGGAGCGCCATGTACGGAATAGCGATCGGTGATACACCGCTGCTGCTCGTTGCGTTCGAGTCCCGGATATCGGGCTCACCAGTGTGTAGGTGTTGTATATTAACGTTTGGTGTCGTGTGAGAATCTTGAATCGTAATCGTCTCCAGTGACATGGGCTCCTCAGACGTCATGTGTGCGACGTCACGACGGTAGTTGAACCCGAGCGGGCGCTGCGGTGGAGGCGGTCGCGCTCCCTCATCGCTTATTGTGAGTGGAGACAGCGAGCCCCACTCTCCCGCCGAGAGTTGCTCCATTCCTTTGGATGTAATGCCTTCTTTCTTTACCCTACTCCCCCTCCTCCTCCTCTTTTTTTTTGCCCTGTACCGTTTCCAGTTATACCCCCGTAAAATCCCCAACAGTGTGTGGAACCCACAGCGCGGGGGGACGTGAGGTGGGGAGGGGGAGGGGGGGGGGAAGGGGAATGTGGATGAGGCGGTGTAGCCCTTCTCGCGTAGCGCTCACGAAGACAGACGCAAAAAATATATATCACGAAGGGGGAAAGTCGCGTCCGTCGCGTGCGTGTGTCTGTGTGTATTCTGGTGGTGATGAGGGTGGGGCGGCTAGAGATGATCAAAGTTTGGAAGCACGAGGCACCGATCGGTACTCTATCACACCCACGGGAACCCCCTTTTTCCCCCTTCTGTTGCCCCTCTCAGACACGATTTCTGTTCGTCTTCGCCCTTGGAAAAAAAAACTTTTTCTGTTTGTCTGCTTCCCCTCTGCCGGGCAGGATTGCCAGTCACCTCCTCCCCCCACTCCCTCTACACTCACCGCGTGCGAACCACGCGTCAAGTCGGAGCAGTGCACCACACACTTGAGGAGGGCAGCGTTCGCACGCAGTAGATATATATGTATATGTATATATATATATATATATGTATATTAAAAAGGGGGATGCGTTCTGAGATCTGAAAAACGGCAACGACAGCGATGCGGATGCGCGATCGAAGTAGAACCAGACACACCCTCGCAGACTACCACAGTGGACTGCACGACACCAAGGGATGGGGAAGCGTGTGTGTGTGTGTGTGTGGGCGGGGGAGTGGGAGGGGGAGGGGGAGAGGGAGAGGGGAGGGGAGGGGGTTATGGAAAGGGGTGTGGATAAAATACGGGGGTTGTGTGGGAGGAGAATGATGTCCAGAGCGGATGTTGGTCTATTCAACTAATTTTGACAACGCCGTCACACACCCCTTTTTTTGTTGTTGTTTTTTAATTCCGTGCGAATGGAAACAGAAAAAAAAACGCCTGCACTGCGGTAACCAGTAGTGTGTCTGTGTGTGTGTGTGTGTCTGTGTGTGTGTCTGTGTGTGTGTGTCTCTGTGTGTCTGTGTGTGTGCTGCTTCTCTTGTTCGTTTGTTTCTTTTGTTTTTAAAATAAAGAATGTGGTATGGAGAGAAAGGGTGGGTGGATGGAGAGAGAGAGAGGGGGGTGCAGGAAGAAGACCAACCGAACGGGAATACATATATATTTTTTGAAAGTAGAAAAACAAGTTGAGATTTGTTGCTGAAGGGGTGTGCCCGTGTTTGTGGGAAGGGCGAGGGAGGGAAGCAAGGTGTGATGGTACAGTGCAAATGTGGTATAGGATTGGAGGTAATATTTGAAAAATAAAAAAATACAAAGCGAGAGAGCGGAGGTGCGAGAGGCAGTGGAATGAGTTGCTGGAAATGGGGTGATGATTAGTTGAGACGACGCGTTTGGGGTACTCTCTGCTGTGCATTCTCAAGAGTGTGTCCTCATCTCACTCATCCTTCCACACACACACACACACACACACATGTTTGTGTGTGAGTGGGAGTTGGACGTGCGTGAAGCGTGGGTGTTCGCCTCTACTCTCCGCGAGGACGCAGGAGTGTCCCCCCCTCCCCCTTTTTTTTGTTCGTGTTGTGAGCGCGTCCAGCTGTCAAAGGGGACATCCCTTCGCGAAAGTGCAGACTCGCTTCCTACACATCTGGAGCCGTAATCTTTTTTTTTGTTTGACCGAGAAAGAGAGAACAACAACCACAACGACAGCTACGAAGGGGAAAAAAAAGGATAATCGAAAAGGCGAGAAGAAGCGCATCAAAAAAAAAAAGAAGAGAATACACCGAGAGGTTCAAGCAAGGGAGCAGTGAAAGGGGGAAGGGAGGGGGGAGGGAGAGAGAGCGGAGGGGGTGCCACACAAGTCTGATCAACCGCGCGTGATGACCGTTCTCATGGGTGGGGGGTGGGGGGATGCAACTGAGGATGGAGATGAGGGAGTAAAAGCAGTACCATGGCTACCAGCACATTACCACAGAAACGCACATATACAGTCGCCCCCCCCCAAAAAAAAACGGATCTGGAGAAGATGCGTCATGCAAAAAAATATCCTATCAAGGGGCGCGCGTCGGTGCAAAATTTTACTTTTTCTCTCACCATCGACGTATCCCTTTCATGTCAGCACAAAGAGCACGCCAGCACCACCACCACCACCACCCCCTTCCCCGCAAGTTCCCACACGACCGTTTACTATCCGGTCAACCGAAAAAAAAACTGACCAAACAACACAGACAGGCGCGCGTGCACACGCACACACACACACACACAGACGCACACGAGAAAAAAAAAGAAACGGCCGAGGGAAAAAATCCAGGAGATCATTGATAGCGCCTCTGCAATGTTGTGGTCTGCTGATATCAAGTCGCCACGCTAGCCTGCCGTGTCTACCGGTGTCTCGTCGCTTCATTTGAAATGTGGCTCAGCTTTGCGCAGACGCTAGCTTCTTTCGACGAGGGATGTACATGTCAGGGTCCTTGAATACTGTGGGGTTCATGATGTCTACGCCGCCCTCAGCGTCTACCTTCTTGCGTACGGTTGCCACCGCCTCCAGCAGCGGTGGGTGCCCCATTTTCTCATCATAGTCACGCAGCCACTTGCGGAACTCGCCCTCGTGACGGATGGACGTCATTGTTTCGCGCATCACCCATGTTGACTGTTTGTGCCGCACGACACACTCCCGCATGTCCAGCATGCGACTACGACAGTCGTACAGCACATCCAGCTCTTGACTTTCCCGCAGGCACGTCATGAGCCGATTCCAGAAGCGATGGCAGTTGCTCTCGTTACGGTAGTTGCCGCTCATGCCGGTCATGCCTGGCGTCATCATCTCGTCACCGCCATTTTCGCGAGCGCCGTACAGAGACATTGTGTATTTTCCCCCTTTTTCCTCTTCCTCTCCCCCCTCTTGCACAACGTACTTTTATACGACGAGTACAACTAGTCACTACTACTAGTCTCTACCATATACAAATATACAAATATATATATATATAATGTATATTTGTGTGTGTGTGTGTGTATACCTAAAGTGTGCTCAAAGGAGGTGGGGTGGGTCGGCTCCAAAAAGATAGCAGCTGATCAAGCTTCACTCAACCCCGCCGCTAGGGAAGGATCTCACTCTTTTTTTTTGCAGTTTGCGTGTTTGTCCGGGGAGGGGGGATGCGCTGAGTTGCAGGCGTGCGTGCACTCGTCCCCTTCACCATGTGCTATCAAGGTATCGGGGAGCTGCTCAACGAGGCGTACAAGGGCAAAAGTGAGAAAAGGAGGAGGGAGGGAGGGAGGCAACGATAGTCTACGCACATCAGGATGATTTTCAAGGCGCTTCAGGAAGGTGGGATCGAAGAATGGTGTGCGTGTGTGTGTGAAGAGGAGGCCGAGTGTCGCCGCGTCACTACTCCGCGGGTAGAAAAACTGTTGGACACGAGGTCCAAGGGCTGTACAGATGGAGCGCACGCACCCGTCTACCCTCTCTCACCCTCTCCCTCTCAATGCAGCGCGCCCGTAATAAAACGAGAGGGAAAGTGGAGTACACATAGCTCAGTGGCCGTTACCAGAGAGGGGCGCCTGGAGGAAGGGGAAGGGGGGAGGGGGGACCGCCTACCCACTCTGTGAGGGAGGCCCAGGCAACCTCTAGCGAACAGCTCCCACACCCTCCACCCCACCCGCCTTGCCAGCGCGTCCCTCTCGCTGGTGCTAAACAGGGTAAAGTCTCCACGCGGTATCCCTCCCCACCCCCCTCCCTAAAATACCAACAAAACACATCGACCTCGTCGCTGTGAGTGTCAGTGACCGTTTCCTGGATTGATGAGGTGCGCGTGTGTGTGTGCATGGAGCGGGGGGGAGGAGGAGGAGGGAAGGATGGGGGCGCAGACCCGCCAACGGTGTACCCACACGTGACGGTCGGCATAATGGGAGCCGCTCAGGGTAGGGCTTTCGAGGCGGAGAGCGCGCTGCGAGTAGCGAGTTGGATAATGATGCAAACACAGGTGTAGCGCTGCGTCGCACCACGCGAGACGGCACCGTGGAGGGGGGAGCGGGGAGCGGGGGGACGTCTGGTGAAGCGTGTGACGAGACTTGAGCTCACATATGAGGCCGCACGGCGGAATGGGCCCGTTGCATCGATACACGCGTGCTCGAAATATATATTAATATATATATATATACCGCAGAACTCTTGTAGAGACGCACACGTACACAAGCGGGCAAGCCCACTACTCACCGCAACGCAACGTCTGGTGCACATGCTGCGTCCGTGTCAGCTTATATATATATATATATGTGTGTGTGTGTGTGTGTGCGCCTACAGGGGAGACACCGCACCCGCGTTGGTCTACAAAAGCTCACATCCTTCCCAATATGCGTGCTTCTCTAGGTTAGTGATCTGGCATTTGTGTTGGCGTGCACGTGCGTGAGCGGGGTTGGGCGGGGGGAATGGAGACAGAAGGAGTTGGTGTGCTGTACCTCCACAAGAACAGGGAAGAAGGGCGAGGAGAGGAACAACCAAGACGAAGAAAAGTCATGTAAACAACGTGCCGCTTCCTATTTTCGTCCCTTCTCCACATGTACGCATCTGAGAGTGTGTGTGGGTGTGTACATATGCGCTGCCCGAAAAGATAGAGCGAAGTCGCCTCCCCCCCCCCCCACAACAACAAAAACGATCTCCTCGGAGATGCACACATGCACCACAAATCACCATTGGTTTCGCCCTCTCTCGTACACACACTGACACACACACACACAATCGCCATCGCCTTCGCCTTCGCCGCCGCCCCCCTCCCCTCGCCTCTCCGTCACACCCACACACACACACACCACGAAAAGTGATTACCTACACAACATCCACACGTTAAAAGAGACTTAAAGAAATGTGACTAACGCCTGTGTTCTCGATATCCACACACACACACACACACACACACGCACGGGCTCGCACATGCAGGTGCATACACAAGCGTGGACCCGTTGATGCACGACGACTTCCCATGCGTGCATGTTCCCCTCTCACGTCGAAAACCATGAGCGGTAACGCCCCTTCAGCTCCTGGAGTTGGGCATCGTTGAGGTCCAGCGGCTTTTCGTCCTTGGCAAAGTCAGCGATGGCCTTTTTCTGCACCTCCGTGAGCTCCTTTGGCAGCATAACCGCAAAGTGAATGTAGAAGTCACCCGTCTTGTTGTGATTGGGTCGGTGCACGCCCCGACCGCGGAGCACGAGCTTATCGCCCTGCTGCGAACCGACCGGAACCCGCGTTTCGACCTCCCCAGTCAGCGTCGGCACGCGCACCGTGCCACCGAGCACCGCGGTGGAGAGGGTAATAGGGGTGATGACGTGGATGTCGCTGCCCTCGCGGTGGAAGACGGGATGGTCCTCGACTGAGATTTCAATGTAGAGGTTGCCAGGCGGCCCATTGCGTACACCAACCTCTCCCTTGCCCGTCACCTTCAGTCGCTCCTTGTTATCAACGCCTTTCGGCACCGGCAGCGTCTGTACACTGCGATCCTTGACGATACCTTTACCGCTACACTGCGTGCACGTCGCTCGACCTAGTTCGCCTGTGCCGCCGCAATGGGTGCAGTCTTGCTGCATGTGAAAGAAGCCGGTGGACATGACCTTCTTGCCCCGACCGCCGCAGTGTGGGCACTTGGTACGTGACCCTGTATCCTGAAAACCGCTGCCGGTGCAGGCCCCGCAGCGGCGCATCGTGTTGTAGCTGATCTCCTTCTGACACCCGTTAACAGCATCTAGAAACCCAAGTGAGAGCTTGTAGTGGATGTCCGCACCAGGCTCCGGGCCCTGTGGCTTCCGGGTCTTGTCTTTGCCGCTACTGCTCATTTTCTGGAAGATTTCTTCGAAGTCATTGAAGGAAAACCCCCCCTGACCACCACCGGGTTGGGTGGCGCCGCCCATATTCGCGAATGGATTGCCACCCGCGGCAAAGGGGTTGCCCCCGGCACCGAAGGGGTTGAAGCCCCCACCCGGCCCGCCCGCACCAAAGCCGCCGGCGGCGTTGGCATTACCGGTCATGTCATACATGCTGCGCTTTTGCGAGTCGGAGAGGGTCTCGTATGCCTGTTTTGCCTCCGCAAAGTCTTCCGCGGCGTTGGGACTCGGGTTGACATCGGGGTGCAGCGCCTTTGCCCGTTTTTTATACGCCGACTTGATCTGCTCCGGCGTCGCGTTACGTGCCACGCCCAGCACGGAGTATAGGTCCTTCTTTGCGCCCCCGCTGGACTGCCAGCGGCGGTGTTGCAGCAGCGCTGTCGAGCCGGCCATCGCCGAGCGCATCGTGCAGTCGCAGGAAAAGGAGCCGGCCGCCAACACCGACACCACAGGCGCCCTCACCATCCACCGAATAGCCGTAGTGCGTGGCAACCGGTGCATCGACACATTTGCACTACGGATGAGAGCCGCCGCCGTCATCAAGTGAAAGATCGCTAGCTGCCAAGAGGATACCTTCAATGGAGTAAGTGTGAGTGTGAGTGTGTGGGGGGGGGGGGGGGGGGGGAAGGAGGAGAGCGATAAATATGTGCGGTGGAAGTGACCCCCAAAGGGAGGCGACTGGTTCTCTTTCGGTGCGCCAGTTTGAAGTGAGACTAGGCCTGGAGACCAAGAAAGACTATGAGGCTCACAAAACGCTCAAGGTCAACAACGGGTGTGACGTACAGCACCAATAAAAGGCACAGGCACACGCCGACACGTTCAAGGCCTGGCAGCGTTTCCCTCGTTGACAACTTGCCTCGCGGTTGGTGCTCCTCTTCTTTCTTATCTCCGTGCGACTGGGTGGATCACGAAATGAAGGAGTGGAGACCGTGGTGCGCGTGTGTGGAGGGGGAGGGGGCGCGACTGGGATGAAGGCGGGTGGACAGTAAGGGGGGAAAGGGGGGGGGGAGACGAGCAGAGATGGACAGCATTTGACGAGTAGATATGTGCAGCGGAGAGAGCCAAGAAGAAGAGAGTGGGGGGGGGGGGGAAGCGGGAAAAGAGGAAACCCAAAACTGGGCGGCATCCGCGCCAGGCAACAATGGAAGGGGGGGGGGAGGCGCCACGTGCCGTATTACTAACACGTGTGTTTTGGTTTGGTTTTTTTTGTGTGTGTGTGAACGGGTGAAGGAGAGAATTTTGTTTCTCTGTTACTCCGCTTCTTTGAGTCAGAGGAAGGTGAAAGCTGGAAGCGAAACGGGGACGGGAAAGGGGAGGGAGGGGGGGGGGGTAAGCCGCAGCTCCAAATGAATGCACAAAATGTGGGATGAAGCACGTGAGGGGGCCGGAGGAGTGACGACGACGATATACGAAAGAGGATAAACAGGGGGCATGCAGGGGATTCCCTGTCGCTGCCCTCCCCCGCCCCCCCCCTCCCCACCGGAGAGGAGGACACTCTGGTCCTCTCCGGGGTGCCCCCTTTTTTTATCAACTACTCCCTTTGCACACCTGTGCGTGAAATAATAATAAAAACGTCACTGTCATCCATCATCATTATCATCATTCACAGTTCTACCAGCCACGGCGCCCCCAAGTACGCACGCAACGCAACGCAACACAACACGCATTGCACACCTCCTTGACAAGAGTGACGAAGTCACAGAAAACAAAAAGAAAAAGGAAAAAAAAGAAAATAATAAATAAAAAGCTCGAAGTTCGTACGTGTTGCAGATCCGAGGGCATAATGCACACGCACACGAGGGAGTGAGGAGGATTCCATGAAACCGTGAAGCGTTTCGGACACACACGCGTGTAGATAAACGTTTGAGCCGACGAAACCGATCACGCTTCCCCTCTCTCTTTATCCCACAGAGTCGCCATCATCGTACACACACCCCTCTCCCGGGTCTCCGCGTCTTCACGGTGCTGCGAGCGCTTATGCCATCACGTTGCGCATCGTGATCTTGCCCTTGGGGACAATCACCTTGCAGTGGATGCCGCGCTGCTCGAGCTTGCCGGCGTCACGCAGCGCCTCGTACTCGGTGCGGAGGATGGTGGTGAAGCCCCAGTACTTGGAGGTCACGATGATCTGGCGGCCGGGGAACTTCATCTTGGCGCGGCGCAGGGCCTCGTAGGCCTGCGGCACGTACGCCTCCTTGGTGCGCATGGACAGCAGGATCTGGCCAATGCGGACACGGGCGCACACGCCGTTGGGCTTACCGAAGGCACCGCGCATACCAGTCTGCAGACGATCGGCACCAGCGCACGAGAGCATCTTGTTGATGCGCAGCACGTGGAAGGGGTGGGCGCGGATGCGCATGTGGAACACATCCTTGTTGGCACGCTTCACCATGTACTTGTTGGCCTGGATACGGGCAGCCTCCAGCGCCTCGGACGCGATCTGCTCCAGCTCGCGGGACACAACGTGGATGCACACGGGGAACTCATCGACGGTGGCGCGGCGGCGACCAATGTCGAAGTTGCGGATCTTGGGATCCGGCACACCCCGGCAGAAGCGCGACTTCGGGTAGGGCTTGTTCTTGCAGAACCGGTAGCAGCGGGACGGACGGCGGGCCATTGTTGGAACTGGCTGTCTTGACGACGACTTGAAGGTGTGGGGTGGGTCGGCTGATCCGTTGCGGGGACGCTGTTCCACAGGAGGGGCGAACTTCCTTACTGGGTGTTTCGGTTTTTGTTGTTGTTTGTATGTGCAAGGGTTTTTCGATGTGCGTTGGTTCACAGAGGAATGGAGGTGGGAGTGCGGGTTGGGGGGGGGGGAGAGGAAAAAGGAAAGAGGGAAAAGAAGTTTGAGGAATCAGGAGATTTTACATAGTGTACTCCAAATGTGCAACGGTCCAGGAGGGGGGCGCCTGGAGGAAGGGGAAGGGGGGAGGGAGGACCGCCTACCCACTATGTGAGGGAGGCCCAGGCAACCTCTAGCGAACAGCTCCCACACCCTCCACCCCACCCGCCTTGCCAGCGCGTCCCTCTCGCTGGTGCTAAACAGGGTAAAGTCTCCACGCTGTATCCCTCCCCACCTCCCTCCCTAAAATACCAACAAAACACATCGACCTCGTCGCTGTGAGTGTCAGTGACCGTTTCCTGGATTGATGAGGTGCGCGTGTGTGTGTGCATGGAGCGGGGGGGGGGGAGGAGGAGGAGGAAGGAAGGATGGGGGCGCAGACCCGCCAACGGTGTTCCCACACGTGACGGTCGGCATAATGGGAGCCGCTCAGGGTAGGGCTTTCGAGGCGGAGAGCGCGCTGCGAGTAGCGAGTTGGATAATGATGCAAACACAGGTGTAGCGCTGCGTCGCACCACGCGAGACGGCACCGTGGAGGGGGGAGCGGGGAGCGGGGGCGGGACGTCTGGTGAAGCGTGTGACGAGACTTGAGCTCACATATGAGGCCGCACGGCGGAATGGGCCCGTGGCATCGATACACTAAAACAACGTTTACAAACGCAGGAGCGCTCTACAGTGCATCCCGCTTGAGGCGTGCGAAGTTGAATGCGCATCAGCAAAAGAAAAATGTTTTCCATTCGCACATCGACATCCTCGAGAAGGCAACGAGGACGTCTCCCCAGCCCTACGCACCTCCCTCCCCCCATCGAGAGGAGAGGGAGCAGCGTTAATATTCCACTGCACCACGTGCACTTGGCCACGTGCGGAGGACGCTATCCATGGAACACGTACAGAGGAATGAGTATGTACACACATATACATATACATATATGGGAGGTGTGCATGTGTGCGTGTACCTTTGAGAGAAGGAGCCACAGACAAACGCGGGTGTGGACACGAGTCGCTCTCTCTCCATCTCGAAGCCGTCGCATGTGCCCATTCTCAAACGCCGCCCCCGCCCCCCCCCCACCAGTTCACGTCCATCATCATACAATCTACACGTTCAACGGCTTCTCACCTTTCTCGATAAAATATTTCCTGGTCTCAGCGTAGACGGTGTCGATGTCGCGGCTCGCGTCGATAACGCGACAGCGACCGCTCGCTTTGTAGGCCTCTACGACCGGCATGCACTCCTGCACGTTTACGCGCAAGCGGTTTCGGATTGTTTCTTCGGCCGCGTCGTCGCGCCTCTCGCCGGTGTTGGCGCTGCGCATGAGCACGCGCTCCACCATGGTGGCGTCACTGCAGTCGTAGAAGATGATGCCCGCAGCCTTAGCGACTTTTTCCTCGAACATGTGAGCTTGGTCCTCCTTGCGAGGGAAGCCGTCGATAATGTAGCCGACCGGACTCGGGTGGTCGGCAATTGCTTGCCGAAGGAGCTCTACGGTGATTTCACTCGGCACGATGTTGCCGGAGCGAATAATCTCACCGATCCTCTTTGCGACATCACTGGTACCTGAGCGCGCTGCCTCGCGCAGCAGCTCGCCGGCGCTGAAGTGGGTGTATCCAAAATCCTTTACAAGCCGCTCACAGTTCGTGCCTTTGCCCGAGCCTGGCCCGCCAAGGATGAAGAACACCTTCAAGGGCGCCACATTTTGCTGCTCCTGGGCCACGTCAGACATGATGCCGGTAGTGCAAGTGTACGAGCGAAAGAGATGAAAAGTTTCCACGAGAACCTGGGCGTGTAGAAAAAGTAAGGGGGGGAGTTTGCGGGAGATGGAAGGTGGAGGATCGGGGGGAGAGAGCCCTCTGAGGTCAACACACACACACACACGCCGTTACTCTTGATGTGCATCCCCTTGCATAACCCACGATCTACCTGAAAAGACTACCCAATAGTCAAGGGAAGACAGCTCACCCTCTTCTGTCGAATCGACCCTCTCGTCGTTATTCCTCGTGCAGGTGTTCTGCCTGTACGTGTGTCCGTAAACTCTAGAAGGGTGAACACTGATGAAAAAAAAAAGTCTGCCAAAGCGCCACCCACGTTATCTTGTGTGTGTGTGTGTCTCCTCGGGTATACATATGTGTACATGTACAACAGAGTATGCACGTGCCATTCTAGAGTGGTGGCAGTTGGGGGGGATCTCTGGGTGAGAGGGTGAGCGAGCTGTGGGCGTGCGGGGCGCAAGTATAGTGTGAGAGTGTAAGAGGAGGGGGGAGCTGCCACCGCGCTTGTCATTTGCCCTTGCCTGATTGTACCCCCTGCCCCTGCCCCTGCCCCTGCCCCTGTCCCCCCCCCCCCCAAAGATGTATGCGACAGCCACACATTTTTTTGTTGTTATTCAAAAGCAGATCTCGAGCATAAAAAAAAACGGCCGAGGGGGTAGGCGGGAGGTGGGAAAGGGGGGGGGAGAAGGCAGAGCAAAAAAAAAAGAAACAACGTACAGCTCAGCCAACCCGGAAGGAGAAAGATGGCAGCCGCTGCGACACACACACACACATAGAGAGGCGCACATCTGTCTATATCACACAGCCCCATCTACGACTACCAACTACTAGTGTGGGCGACCTGGGCGGTCACCTGGGTGGCGATACCGCGGATCGATGCCGAGGTCGATAATAGCCTCCTGGGCCGTGGCACCTACAGCACGCTGAATGGCGACCTGGCGGTCCCACTCGCGGCCTTTGGGCCATCGTCGCTGCGCCTCAGCCAGCCGCAGCGCTTTTGAATCACCGAGGAGCTCATCGGGGAATGGGCGCACCACCACCGCCATCGTGTCGTCGCCGTCTGCGAAACTGCCATCAGCGTTTGCTGCAGAGGCGCCCGTTGCCCCCGGAGCAGCGGATATGTAAATCGGTGAGGTGACGTGGCCATTGTCTAGCACCGACGTCCCGCCAGCTTCTACAACTTGCTGATGCGCGATCTCTAACGGAGCCACATTCACTATCATCCGCTCCCACATGCGATTCTCTGTGGTCTGTAGCCGCGCCGCCCGCTCCTCAACACTGTCATGAAAGGCGTTCGTCACCATGACGTTATAATTGTGTGTTGACGGATCAAAGCAGTGTGCGTCTCGAGTGTCCATCAGGGCGTCCGTGACGCGCTGGGGAATCACCTCCTGAACCCCCCTAGAGATGCAACCGCGCAGCGCATTCACAAAGTTTGCGCGGGACGCATGTCGAACCTGCCGTGCATTGAGGCGGTACTCCCGCATCCGCGGTGGGCTGTCATACCGATCAGCTACGCGGATTATGGGCACCGGGTGCCGCCGCCATTGCGCGCAGTGAGTGCCATAGGACGGCGGCAGGGAGTAACGCTCTTTTGTTCTCTGATGATAGCCAGTGTGAAAAGAGGGTGCCGTTGTTGCTGTAGCTGGGGGTGCTGAGGCGGTGGCAGACAAGGAGCTCGGTGGTGGCGGCGGCCCGCTACTCTGTCGAGGGTGCTCTGTAGGGTACTTCGATGGCACGCGGCGCGCCACCCCCACCGTTGCACAGACGGGTCGCTGGGGAACACGGCAGCCGGTGGAGAGCGGAACCACATGAGAGCGTGTTTGCTGCACGGCGTTGCACTGACCGCCGACACTGCGCTCCTCGACACGCACCCGTGCGGATGTGTTGTTCAACGGCAGTGTCGGTACTTCATGGTAGACGTGCGAGCCCTGCTCCGGAGGACTACTAGAGGGTCTTTCCGCAAGTTGCTGTGGGGGCGAGGAATACTGTGGCAAAGGCTGCGCCACCTGGGCTGATGAGGGAGAGGAGTGCACGGCGCTTGTTGTTGCGGCTGGCTGTACGGCGCCCTCGCCCAGTCCTGATGCCGCAACAACAGGCGCCGCCCCTGGTATCCGTGAGCCAAAACGATTGTGGCGCAGTGCGCGCCTGCCCCGCTGTGGCGTCGGTGCTGTCGTGGTCTTCTCCGCAGCGGACGCGGTCAAAAGTGGTGCATCCATGTAGGCGCGTACGACGCTTTTCGTGCCGGGGTAAGCACGAATGCGGGGATGAAAATCGTAGGGGATTTCCCATGAGGCCCGGTAGTCGCGTGCCGCCACCAGCGGCATTTTTGACTGAAAAGGGGGGGTGGGGCAAATCGATATTATTTTGTTGTTGTTGTTGTGCCCCTGACTTTGTGTGTGTGTGTGTGTGGATGTGCGCCAAAGGTGGATGCGCTGCGAAAAAAAAAGATTTGGAGAGGTGGATGAGGAAGAGGAGAAAGAGTAAGTGCGCGTTGGCAAGCGGAGATGAGAGCCGAGAGGGGGGGGAGGGAGAGGGAGGAGGCTGGACTATGAGCGATGAAGGGGGTTTGAAGAAAAAAAAAGGGGGGAAAGAGTTGATTGGTATGAGGTGACCCCTCCCCACCCGCTCCCGTCCCGCCATGTCAATGTCCGTACCCACACCTGTTTGCAATCTCATGTGGAAGTCCGTAATGCACCTGCATGGCGACACACGCACACATACATATGCGGGTTTCCTTTCTTTTTTTTTAAACTCGCGTTTCACAAGACATAAAAGGCACAGGCATGAATGACGAGCAGGCAACGTGAAACATGCAGCGAAAGACACGATGCGATGCCCAGTACGTATTGATGACGTGGGAAGTACATGGTGATGCGATGGTGGGGGTACCCTGCAGGTGAGAAAGTGGAGTGTCCGGGGGGGGGAGAGAAAACGAAAAAGAAACACAACTGTGTGGCCGTCCCAACCGATATATATATACACACACAAACGAGTCTGACAACAACAAATAAAAGGCGGAACACTATTCAAAATGAGCAGAGTGTAGTCTAGGAGGACACGCAGAGGAAAAGTTATACCTGTATGATTGGAGCGGGGGGAGGGAGGGGGGTGAAGGGAGGGAGAGAGGAGAGGGGGGTAAAGGAGGATGTAGAACTCCCAAGAGCGACAATTCACGACTTCAACGGATGTTCTATCTTCCCCTCTCGTCCCCTCCCCTCCTCCTTCCCTCGCAGGCCACACACACAGAGTACACGTCGCTCGTCTCCTCACCCCCTCTTCCTTCACAATCCCAGGCATACTCACACCACGCGAAAAAAAAGGATCGATCTAGTAGTAATGGTAGTCGTGAGGTGATACTATCGTGAAAACGAAGAGTACCTCACACACACAAAAAAAAAAAGAAAAGCGGTCCGGTATAAAGGAAAGCCGCGAGGAGTGGGGTGTGTGGGGGCAGACTACTTTGCGTAGTGATGGTGGATGATGGTTACGGCTGGGCTGCCGCACATGACAGGCCCTGCTCCTCCACACCCGCAGTGCCATAGAGGGTGCCCCCCTACCGGCGAGGGGCTGCCTGACGGTGCTGTCGCGACGAACAGGGACGGGTCACACAGGCGACACTGTGGTAACCCGCACGGCGGCCGCACCTTCCCACCATTCTCAGCCGCATTGCGCAGCAACTGCGATATCAGCAAGTCCACGGCGCGCATGTCCTCCGCAAGGTGAAGGTCTACGGGCGCAGATGCGGCTGGGGCCGGCTCCGATTGTGGTGGCAGTGCTCGTGCTGCTGACTCTGCCGCCGGCGCAGCAGCAGCAGCAGCAGCCGCATTTTCACCCCCGGCGACAGGCAAGCGCGTTTCATGAACACCCGCCTCGCAGTTTGTGCGAGCATCGGTTGTGTGACCCCCAGTGGGGTTCACAGGCTGCTGCTGCTGCTGCTGTTGCGGCTGTTGCTGCTGCTGTTCTTGCGGTGGTGATGGCAGCGTCGGCGGCATCAGGGCAGATTCGGTCCAATTCGTGGGTGCCTGCTTGCAAGCGCCACAGAATAGACAGGAGGGACCTACCGAGGCATCCCCTTGAGGATGGGCCTTGTGCGAATCACAGGGTGCGATGTGTGGCCTCATCAGACATGTCGCAGGTGCGTACTGCACCGCACCCGTATTGCCTGATGAGGCTGCGACACGCTGGCCACACATCGGGCAGTACACAAAGCTGCCAAGCCGGTCGACAGCCCAACCTTCAAAAGCGCGTGGTGAAGAGGGTACGGCAAGAGATCCTGCCGGCGGCGGTCTCAGTGGCGAGAAGAGACTCGGCTGCGGCAGTGGGGGCTGAGTAGGTAGTGGAGGACCAGCTCCGCTCGCCGGCGGGGGTCCACCGAGTCGCTCAGTGGATGGAGCAGACTGCAGCTCCAAGGGGGGCGCCGGTGGTGGCACGGGAGGAATGTTTACGGGCAGTGAATCCACGCATCCACCTACGCCAAGAGGTGCGAATGCAGGAGCGGGCGGGTTGTCGTTTGCTGTGAACGGCGCTACCCTTGCCTGGGCGGATTGGGCTCGAATGACCGGGATGGACGGCAAACCCGCAGCGGCATCATTCAATGTGGACGACACATACCCCGCAAAGAAGTCGCCAACAGCGCTGTCCAAGCCCAGCGGCGGAACCACAACCTTGAGGTGCGGGTGAGGCATCTTGGCATAGGTAAAAGTTTCTCCACCAGCGGACAATGGCGCATGAGCAGCTTGCCTTGCCAGCGACGGGTACGCGCGACCAGTACTAACGACGCGATCACGCTCACGCATTTGCGGCGGTGCGACAAGTGAGCCGGCAGGCCGCTCCTGCCATGACAGGGGATGTGGGCTGGAAGACGCCATGTGCGAGGCAAGTGCACATGGTCGCGGTGGTGTGCAGTCGCACTGTCGCTCACGAGTGCGGTAGACGACAGTGCCGTCCACATTCACCACCTTGGCGATGTCTCCATGGACGCCGTAGCGGCAGTACCATGGCACCCCAGAGTCCATTCTTGGGTGGGGGGCAAAGGATAGGGAGGGTAGGGAGGGGGGGGGGGGCAGAAAAGAACGGAAGGAGAGTTGAGAGGCGGTGCGGCAATGATTCTCAGTGTGAAGCCAGAGGCCACTCATGGACCCACCCATGCACGTGTGGGCACCCGCTGATGATGCACAGGCCCCTCTCGCCCCCTGAAAAAAAAAAAGACTGCAAGGCGCGGATTGGTTGTGTGAAAGGAGGGGGGGGGGAAGTAGGGGGGGAGGGGGGTGAGGAGGAGGAGGAGGGTCACACCCGACGCACCCAAGTGCTCTACACAGACACACGTACGGAGTGTGGCGATGTGCGGCGCGTTTTTTTTCTTGCGGTTATTGTTATTTTTCTTGAAGGTGCTACAAAGCAGATGTGAGGCGGGGGTGGGTGGAGGGAGGAAAGAGGGGGATTTCGTTCGCGCAGGCATGTATGCACACACACACACACACACACACAGACAGACGGCCCGGCAGCCATGCGCGATTTCCAGAGACATGCGAGGCAAACATTGTCCAGCGCACCAGAAAGCCAGTGCATCTGCACTGCGTGGCTGCGTTTATAAGCAGTAGAGAGGCCACAGCAGACCGTTACAGAGCGCTGGCACAGCTGCCCCCCGCTCTGGCGACGTCCTCACCAGAGATGTGGCGTAGCGCAGGTCGTCCAGGTTCACGAGAATCATACGGTGTGTCTCGGTTTCGACACCGCGGCCAATCATTGGCGTGGCGGTGGTCCCGCGTCGGCCTCCCGGCGCGCTTCGCGTCGCGCATTCCTGCGGGCTGCACGTGATCGAGCGCGCCGCTCCGGTGTCGCTCCATTCGCCGCTACTGTTTGGCGCAGAGTATACGGCGCTGTAGTCGATGTCCATGAGCAGCAGCCCCACTGAATCAGTCGTAGCCACCACACACGTCCGCAGCGCCTCCTCGTAGCGAGATAGAGCTTGCGGTGTGAGGCAGAACGATGTCGCAGCGAAAGGTGCGGGTGCCAAGGCGCCGATGTCCGTCAGTCGAAACACCGCCCAGTGCGCGGCCAAGTCGTCAGCAAACGCCGCTTTTTGCCGCCGCTTGGTCTTCGCAGAGGGTGGGCGGCCGCTTCGGCGCCGCTTCTCCTGCAGGCTTGGCTGTGTGCGACTCGGGGCGTGTGGAGACACGTAGTCGTCTCGATGCTGCTCCCTCAAAAGGGCACCGAGCTGCCGACTCGTGAGGGGGATGCGCTGCAGTGGTCGTAGCAGGACCCTCTCAACGCTTGACCGCAGCGTTTGCACAACCACAAAAAGGTCATCTTCAGGGGGGGGCACGTACGCATCATCCACAACGTCGTAGCCGCAGGTAAAGTCCGTGAAGGAAAGTGGCAGACCAAGACGACGCAGAGGCCGCCGGCGCCAAACAACATCGCCCACACCGACTGCAAAACGGTAGTCACCGTTGTAGCGCTGGAGCCGACAACCTGCAGCGGATGTGGGCGATGTCGAGGTTGTCGCTGCCGCTGCGAGACGCTTGTTCAGAAGGACGGCATCGGCGTAGGGCACAAGGTGGCCCTCAGCCACTGCCTGTCGCTCCAGTTTAGCGTCGTAATCCTCGCCGTAGGACCACGCCAACAGTGGCGTGCCAGGGGGGATATCAGTAGTCACCAAGAAGAAGGGTACTGTCACAAAGAAGCTGCGCTCTTCCAGGAAAAGGCACGGCGCGCGGCGCCGTGGCGGCCGTCGCTTCGGCTTTGCGGAAAGAGCAGCAGAACCACCTTCCACACCCGGGGCAGGGACGGCGACTGCGGCATTCACCTCTGTGACCGTGGCGGTCGTCTCCTTTCTGGCCCTGCGCGCGCCACCTCGATGGCGGGACCGCTTTGCCACCACGGCGCGCACCACCCGTGCACGCTCCTCAGCCGTCAAGGATGGCGCTCCACTCGCGCCACCGGACTTTGCAGCAAGCGCCTCGCCCGCGCCCCTCAGCTTCTCCGTGCCAGCGGCGTTAGCGGTGGTGGTGGTGGCGGTCGTCGTCGTCGTCGTCGTCGTCTTTGTCGTCCTCTGCGCAGTTCCAAATTCGCTGGGCACGGAGAGTATCACCGAGCACAACTCCACGTTGCCGAAGCGAGACGTGTTGTAGCGGTGATTGATGTAGCGTGTGAGGCCCTGGCCAAAGCACACGCCATGGCGCCCAAGCCCCAGCGCGTAGGTGTCGTCGGTAACAAAGGAGAGATCTTCCTCGTTTCCCTCTTCATGAGTTTGCGCCTCGTCCTTGGCAGTGCTGATGGTGCTCGTGTCAGTCGCGCAAGAGCCGCGCAGCGCACGCTCCGTGACCAGGCGCTCCACCTTGCGTGTGGCCACTGAGGGGCCACAGTACAAGAGGCACGTGGCGTACGGCAGCCACGCGGAGGCGACGACGCCTTTTTGATTGTCCCCGAGCTCCGGTGCCGGACCCAGGTCGACCAGCGTGAAAGGAAAGGCGGCCTCCGCAACGTTGCTCGCGTGCCGTCTTCCCACACCGTGATAGAAGGCTAGGTCAGTCGGCCACTGGAGAAAGCGCTTAACACCCGTGTAGACATCGCCGATCAGGTCGCTTTGGCAAGCGGTGCCCACAATCGTACCATCGTCATCTTTAGCAGGGTCGGCCACCGCCATGCGTGGCTCTGCAGCACCATCAGGGCACCCACACCGCTTGTTCAGCTCGCTGTAGCAGCGGCGGTACCACGCAGTCTCGTCCAGGCAGCGGTAGTACGACTCCAGCGAGACATAAATCTCTTCACCCTCCTCCACCCGCGTAGTGCACACGACAGCCATCAGCGATGCGCGGGGATACGGGTTGACGCTCGGTGACTCACCGAGTGTGCAGTGCGCGTGTGCTCTCCTTTCTGCATTGGGGTTTCCGTCCCGCTGGAGGGACGCTATGCCAGCACTGCCCTCGCCGTTGGCAGGTGTTTCCCTGTCCGGCAGGCCGTAGTGAAGGGCGATGCAGCGCGCGTTCGGGCGCAAATACGGCTCTGTCACCCGTGGTAGCTTGCGGAACTGCGGATACAGTGGACGCTGTGCAGGGGCACCGGGTGCGGCCGTTGGAGCGACTGCCTCTACTACGCTCTCCTCCGCAACTCCGGCCTTGTGGGCGTATGCCTTCCACGCCGCATCCAGCCGCTGCTGCTCGACCGCGTACAGCACCTCCGCTCGGTCAATCAGCTCGCTGAACACGGCGTCGCCCTCCACCGCCAGGACGGAGTGACGCAAAAACGCTCGCTGCAGCTTCACCGGCTCGCCAAATCCGTGATGTGAGTGTCGGTGGAACGTGGGGAGATGCACGTTGCCGGCTGCCGCTGCCGAGGTTGGGGAGTAGGGGGTAGCGTACGAGGCGCTCGATGCCACGTGCGAGCTCGACGGAGGCGCCTTACGTACTCCAATCATGCAGATGCCACGTCCACGTCGCTGTGCCTGTTCCACCTCCACGTCTGAGAGACCCAAGTAAGCCTTGATGAAGGCGCCGTAGCGCTGGGTGTGGAAAGCCACGCGCGTCTGGCGCGGATGCGAGAGTGCAGACCGAGGGGGCGGGGGGTGAGGGTGAGGCCAATACTCAGGGGAACACTGTCTGCAAGTTGGTGATGTGGTGCACGTGTGGCCTAGCGATGGTTGAGCTTCACCTTTGAGTCCGTCCGTGGACTGATCAGGTGCCGGTGCCGCCGCAATCGCCGCCGACTCCGCGGAATCAGCAATGACATCTTCCTCCTCCAAGTCCTCGGTAGTAACCGGCATGTAGTGCGACCGCTGCGCGTGATGACCGTCAGTTCGACCCACCCGCACCTCGCTCTCCACGCCGACATCGTTGTCAGGGTCAGCGCCTTCATCCTCCAAGTCGCTGAGGGGGACAGGTTCGGCGCAGTTGTTAGACTCGGTCGTTCTCGCAGAGATGCCCGCACCCGAGACAGTCACACCGCAACCGCCATGGCAATCACTTGGAGATGCAGCTTCTGCCTGGGACGTATAGAGGGCAAAGAAGTCGTCCCCGAGCTCTTGTGTTTGACGCGTCTCGCACAAGTCGGCGTTCGCATCATTGCGGGGGCTAAGGTGGCTGCAGACACCGTGCTGAGAGGCGACAGGAAGCCCAGACAGGGATGCCACCATAGAGAGCCGATATCTTCCAGAGCTGCCCGGCTGCATCGTCCGTGCGTCTTCCCTAGCGGTGAGGAGCCCATAGCCATTTTCGTTGCCATCGGCGAGCTCATTAGCGGCACTGGTGATTCGTGGCAGCTGGCCGGGCACAGCGCAGCTGTCATCGCTCTGCGACATGCGATATGTGGGAAGAAGTGTGTGAGTGTGTGTCTGTGGGGGGGGGGGGGGGGGAGGGGGAGGGGGAGGGAATAGGGGGGCTGGCAGCAGTGAAATCGCCTGCTGAGATCGATGGTGAAGAGGTGTCCGAGTGGGTGCCTGCTTGAGTAGTCCAGAGTATAAACATATATGTATTCTATAGGTATGTATGTATATGTATGTATCTGTAGGTGAGTGTGTGTGTGTGAAAAAAAAAAGAAAAACGTGGCTCACTGACAAAGGTGACGCCACCGCAAGGAATCGCGCGCGTCCAGCCAAACACTACGCTCTTTTTTCCAGAGATGATCTACGTGGAGGCGTTCGTGTGAGGATGGGGTGGCTGTGCATGTGGCATCAAAAGTAAAAATGAAAAAAAGGGGACCGTCGTGAGAGGTGGGGTGGCGGTGCGCTCAGTCGGTGGACAACCGCAAACACTCTCAGCATCCTCATGTGAGCGCTACACGAGGTGGCGCGTCCCTTGGGGCACCGTCTACATGGATGGGGATGTGCACGCATCAAACATTTGTGTCACCACACGTGAGCGAAGAGAAGCTCCAGAGTGAAGGGGTGAGGACGAAGAGTCTCGGACTGAAGGGAGGGCCAGATGGCGCCTACACTTACCGAATATATGAGATGCCGATGGAACGACAAACGTCGTTGGCGTGTGCACCACATACATACACACACGCAGAGCACTCCACCCCCCCCCCTCCTTTAAATGCGCTCCTTTCTGCGCGCGCATGTGCACAGCAACAACCAGGATCTCTGTATTGGTTTCATTCATGTATGCCGGGGGGGGGGGGGGGAGAGCGGGGAGAGGGAGAGGAGGGGGGATATTAGATTGTCTATGAGGTAAATGAGCAACGAGGTCGATTTATCGAGAAACAAAAATTTTTCAAGGGCACCCCCCTCCACAGCGTTGCGCGGAAAGGACGTGCCGTTCAGCTGCCGGCACACAATCCGACCTCAAATCACTTACACACAGGCGCCGTCTCGGCGGCGGCACCGAAACTTATATGGAGGCTCCGGAGAGTCGAGAAAGAAAAAAAGCACAGGGGACACGACAGGGTCGGAGGTAGAGCGGAGAGGCAAAAAGGGGGAGAGAGGGAAAAAGAGGCGACTGGTTGGCTGTGCCTTGTGTGTGTGTGTGCGCGTGTCAGAGAGTGCCCCCCCCCGAATCTGCACGCTTTTAATCATCGTCGAGAAACATCGAGGTTTGCCGAGCCGACGCGGCCGACAGAGACGGGGCGGCTTGAGAGGCGCTGTCGCCTTCCTCCTTGCTGGCAGCAACGTTGCCGAAGCCGCGACCGGCACGGTTGCGGCGGTCCAAGGTGAGGCTCGCTCCGTCTTGCTGAAGTAGATCCACTTCGCGCTTGATGCGGTAGCGCTTGATGTCCGACTTGCTGTATTTGTCTGGGTCCATGTTGTGCTTCTCGAACTCGGCAATCAGAAACTGCTGCAGGTACTCCTCCAGGGTCTCCTCAGCGGTGGGGGCCCGGACGCGATAGCTAAGCTTGCGCAGGCATTCTGCCATGGCTTTACAGCGCTCGGCAACAGACACCGTCGAGGGGCCTGCCGCAGACGCCCGTTGCTCCTTTGACGCTATCCCATCCACCACCTCCCCACGCACCCTTTTTTTCTCCGGCCCCTCTGTCTCGTCGTGGTTTTCCTCGCTTTCATCATCTTGGCTATCCGAGTCGTCGTCGTCGTCTTCAGAGCCGGACGCCTCCTCATCTTCTTCGTCGTCCTCCTCGTCCTCCTCTTCCTCCTCATCCGAGTCGTCTTCGTCCGATGCGCTACTGTCATCATCATCATCGTCCTCCTCCTCACTGCCCTCATGGCAGGCACCGTTCGTCGTCGTCGTAGCCGCAGGCGCCACTGCCCTTTCCTTCTGGGCCATTAGCGTTTTTATGGTGTCACTAATAAAAGTTGCGTGGTTCGCCACATACGGCTCTGGATACGTATCACCGTACCTGCTGCACAGAAGTTGCTGGACGACTGCTGTCGGCAGCGTCTTGTTGTTCGGCAGACGACTCACCATGACGCGAAGCAGCTCTGTGAGCTTCGCATCGAGCTCGGCGTTCGATGGCATTTTAGTCTACTCCCAGGGGTCAAGAATAAAAAAAAGGGACGGGAGGAGAGGGGAGGGGAGGAGACTCGAGCGCCCCCCGAAAAAACGCACAAGCGGGACGGAGCTGAGCAACCGTACACGACGTTGCCGTGATGCTTGCAATACACGTGTGTGGGTGTGCAAATGGCCTGGAGGGCTGAGGAACGAAGTTCAAAATAGGAGGAGAGACCAATCGAAACTGTGTGTGTGTTATTGTCACGGACGGGCGTGCCCCTCTCACTCGATGCGAATGGAGTCTTCTCTTGATCGGGGGTGTCGATGTGGACAGATGCACGCGTTTGACAGGAGCGAGAAGGGTATATCAGGGAGAGGCGAGTGGGGGAGGGGGGTGGGGGGCGCGAGAGGGGGAGGGGAGGAGGAGCAACGCAGAATCCAACAAAACTGAGACACAAATATGTCCGCTGAAATGCACAAGCGAGAGCCACGCCTCGGCATGTAGGAGGTGGGGACAGGGTGATAATAAATACGTTTGAGGGTCTTCGCGGCAGCGGCACTTTTGTGTGTGTGTGTGTGTGCGTGTGGGGAGGGGGGAGGGGGGGAGGGGTGCGCCCGGCTGCTCAGTCGGTTTGTGTATCTACTGATGTATTTCTTCCCAACACTCATTCGTTTTCACCCGGGGGAAGCAAGAACCCGGTGGGAGAAGAGAATAAGGGGGAGGGAGAGAGGAAAGGAAGCGAGATGAGGTGAGGCGACCACACCATTGCACTCGAGCTGAACGTAGAAACCACGTGCGGGTGCTGGGGGGACACACCGCTATGGACGTCGTGGCAATCGCTGTCACTGGCATCGGCTAGCAAACATCAATGAATCGAGCCGGTAAGAGAGAGAGAACACACACAAGGTCGGCCACATCCACCTCATAAACAGACTCAAAAAAGTATGCCGTCAAGGAGGGGGAAAAAGGCAGCCTTGAGTGAGGGCGATGGTACGACTTCTCAACGACAGCAACGCAATGCACAAACAAGCTAAATAGATGCACACAGGCGTGCACACGCCTTGTGTACTCACGACGCCCCGCCAAGTGAATGCAGTGCATCCAAGTCGAACAACTGTGCTGCATCTGCCGGAGGTGGCAAATGCGGCGTCCACGGCATCGACGGCGCGCGCGCCTCGTTCGCGAGAGCCCCCGCTACCCCACTAGACCCCTCTTCGCCGCCTGCCGGGACGCTGGCGCCCCCGCCCCTCACCATCGTATAGCCTGCCGCAGAAGAGAGCTGTTGCGGTGTGGCATGCGGAGGCGCTACCGTTGCCGTGTTATGGACAAGGGAACCTGGGAGCGCTGGGCAGCCCACTGTCGGAGGCGGTTCGGCGACACCAAAAAGAATACTTAGTGGCGAGGAAACCTCGCCAGCCGGGGCAGCAGCAGTGGCAGCAGCAGACGACGCAGCAGTAGAAGAAGAATGCCCTGCTGGCCCCCCGGTACCTGCAAAAATCGGGATGAGTGTCCGTGGGAACTCGGACGCCGGGGAAGCAGCACTCCTGTTGGTGCCAGAGACGAATCGATAAGTTGGTGTCGCAAACCAGTCGTTGGCATAGGTCACTGGCTGCGCCGCCTGCACACTACCCATTGCGTCTCCGGCATGCTCGTTGAGGCAACTCTGCAGCGGGTCGCTCAGCATCTTGCGGCTGGTGTAACTTGGTGGCAGCGACGGCGCAACCGAGCCCACCGTCGCCAGCCGCGCGCCAAGATCCCTCATCTTCTGCCGCAGTGAGTGGACAAGCAAGTCCTTTCGGGTGATCACTCCAGCTACAGTGTCACCGTCAACCACCACCATGTGCCGCAAACCCATTATGCGGAATGCTTGATACACCATTTTCAAGTTGAAGAAGGGGGGGATCACCCACGGGCTGCGGTTCACGATGGGCGAAAGCTCAAGAACCCCTGGAAGGTTGTTGTCACCAATAAGGGAGGCATCCTCGACATGCACGTCCACCATTCGGCACGGAACACCGTCCGGCGTGCGCGTACGCACCGACTCGTAGCGGTCCGAAGCCCTCAAAAAGAGTCGGCTCTTCTGCCACACCCACTGTCTCCATGTGAGAGGACGAGTGACCATTCCACCTTGCGCAGGACGACCACCGAAGTCGTCGCTGTCGTCGTACTCTCGCAGCTCGAGAAGGCTCAAGTACACCTGAAGATCCTCCCGAGTGACGAGGCCGACAAACTTGTAGCGCACGCGCGCCACCGTCGGAGCCACTGTGGATGGGATCTTCGCAGAGCAAGGCCCCAGCGTGCTAGTCGCTTCAACGGGTGGTAGTGCGCTGGCATCACTGGCCGAGGCCTTCGTACCATCACGCCTTGTCGGTAAGGACCCGTCAAAACGCTGTGCTGGTGCAGACGTGACATTTTTGCCACTCGCGTCTGTGAAGGCATCGTCAATGGAGACGGGCTGTACGACAGGAAAGGCATGATGGGTGCTGTCGCGCAGCGCGGCCAGCACCACCTCTGTGCGCTCACGCACCCGCAGCGTCACCACCTCACACGCCATAACGTCTGCCGACGTCAGTTGCTCAAACTCAGGCTTTACAATGTTAGGTGGGAGGTAAGGTACGCAGTCCATGTGAAGCATCTGGTGGTAGAGGGGTTCGCACAGCCAGTCTGCTGTTGTCTTGGCCATGACGATCGCCACCATGACAGGCAGCAGGTAGTGCAGCTCCGCAGAGAGTTCAACCATGATGACGCAAATCGCCATGGACATTCGCGAGGTGCCGGCGAGGAAGGCACCCGCGCCGATGAGAGCGAAAACGCCGGGGTCCATCCACGCATGGGCGGCCGCGTAGCCGCGCGGCACGCCAGAGATTTTCGTGGCACCGAACTTGAACATGAGCAGGCCAAACAAGCGGCCAAAAGTGGCGCCGAGCACGAGGCTGGGTACGACGAGTCCCCCCGAGACCGAAGTGCCACTGGCCACGCAAGCAAAGGCGAAGTAGATGAGAAAGTACACAACCAACGTCATCACCGGGAACTCTCCGGCCGTTTGCCGTGAGAAGAGGTGCCGTATCGTGTTTTTGCCGGAAGCCATGTTGAGCGTACCGAGGGGTGAGTACGTCTGTGGCGAGCGGCAGGTGTTGTTGAACAGACGCCCAGCTTCCTCCGTGCCCCACTGGTACACCGTCTCGTTGAGGCTGCGTACATCGTAGTGTTCAGCGCAGGGCGAGAGAAGGGAGAGCACGTACATCGATGTCGAGAAGACGGCGCCAATCACAACTGGCTCGAGGAAGCGACGGAGCCTGTATGGCCGTAACATGCGGCGCCGCCATTTGACGAGGATAAGGTTTGCCTTCGTAAAGAAGGCAGCCAAAGACCCGATAATGACGCCAAGAAATAGCGAAGGAATTATGGATACAAGGTTCAGTGGTATGGTCAAGTTGATCTCGAACAGAACAGCAGCCGCGTTTGAGACCCAGCCCAGCAGCCGCCGGTCCTCAACGATGGAGTTGATCACTGTGCTAAAAGTGAAGCACAGCATAGTGGCGAGGAAGATCTGGCCACTGGAGCTTTGATCCCAAAAGCTGCTCACCTCCTCCATGACGAAGAGCAGGCCGCCAATAGGAGCACCAAAGGCGACAGACACACCACATGCCGCACCAGCAGTGATGAAGTCGCGGCGATCTTTGTTATTCCGAAAGGCCTGGAACAGCGACGTTTGGAATCCCAGAGTGCGACTGCGGCCCTGCGTCACACCTGCACCGATGATGGCGCCGAGGTGGATGAGGGGCGCCTCCAGCCCCACGGGGAGTCCACTTGCGACAGCGCAGATGCACGAAATGGATTTTGCGATGAAGGTGCGGAGGTTCATGGCTTTGCGGAGGTGTACCCCATTGAGGTACGCCATCACATCGGGGATGCCGCCGCCTGATGCGGCAGGTTCGAAGTAGACTACGGCAGCAGCTGCCATCGCCAGAAGCCCAACAGAGCCCAGAACCGTAAAGAAGAATCCCTGAAGAATACCGATAAAGCAGTACGACTGGCTCGTCATGATGCGATACAGCATCCCGGCTTGGTAAGCCTCGATGATGTCGACGGCGTACGACACAACCGTTGCGACTACACCAACAGAGAGGGCAATGAGGACGTGTAGAAGCCAACGTAGTGTGACGTGGAGCTCCGTCGTGTCCATTTGGATGCAGGAAAAATTCTCCTTCATATTGCTGAGCGGTGAGCCGGTGTTGTTGTACGTGCGCTCCGCCCCTTCAGTGCCCACCTCGGTCAAAATGGCGCCCTCCCCCTGCACGCCTGGTGACGTGACCGCCGCGTTATCACGCGTGTAGTGACGCTGCCGACTTTTATGGTGTTCACGCAAGTAAGTGACGTACATCTCCGAATAAGACCTATGGTAGTCTAGGCTCTCGAAGCCGGCTTGCCTCTCGAGCTCTGCAGGTGTTAAGTCCTCGGTGTGCATTGTGTTCGGGTTCGCTGTCTCGCGCAGCGTTTGCCAAAACCACCCCAGTATGCTCCCCTGGTGTGGGGGCGGTGGCCCGCACACCGCACTCCCGAATTCGTCGGTTGGCATTTGAGTGCCGACCAACACACCACCACCACCCCTTGTCGGTGACTCCACAAGGTAAAGTTTTCGGCTATATTAGTGTTGCCAGCAGCCAGACTTGGCGTCCAGCAGCGACGCTCAAGCGCACGCGCGCGCGTGCATACACACACACCAAGCAAGGCGAATGGAGTGAGTCGACTCGTGTTCACACGCCTGTTTTCTACAAGATGCCTGCTCGACAAAGGGCTGCCAAGCTGCAACTGGCCAGGCTCGGATGGGCGTTCGCCGATAGGAAAGGAGGGAGGGGGGTGGGAGGCTCCCAGGGAAGGCACCGGTTTGGTATTAGGACCGGCCCCCGTACATGTGAGTACACAAATGTGAGTGAATGCGATGCGCCGACCGCCAGAAAAGCAAAAAAGGGGGAGAGTGCAGGAGTGGAGGGGAGGCGGGGCGGTAATGGAGGTGGTCGTGGTGGCGCGGTGTGCTTGCTCGCTGTTCACGCGCGTCTGCTCGCCTCTCTCTGCGTAGTGTGAAAGAGTTGAACCGACGCGTGGCGGAGATTGAGGCGAAGGCGTTTGGGCATGCACGAGGAGGTCAGCCAGCCACTACGGTAGGCGGAGGAAGAAAGTGTAGTGGAGGCACGTCGCCGGAGTCTACAACCTCTACACAGAGGCAGGAGAGAGTCGGGAACACAGACGAGCCGTCATTCAAGCATCGATTGTGGACATACTTGCACAAATGAACACTCCTCATGTGTGTGCTTATCGGTGCCCCCCTATGCGTGTGTGCCAGGTCGTGAAGGTGGTGGTGGTGGCGGTGAAAGGGAAAGGCGGGAGGGGGAGGGGGAGGGGGAGGAAGGGGGAGCGAAGAAATACGTGGTGTGACTCGAGAATTTCAATTCACGTCGCAGCAGCAGCAGCAGCAGCAGCCTTCTCTTGGTTGGGTTTGCCTCACCACAACCTTCCTCCTGCTCCTCCTGTTGTTCCCTGTATTCAGTCGGGTCATTTTTTGCGCTTGCGTATCACGTAGCGATCCACTGCACCCTGGCCACCCTTCTCATTAAGCCGCGAGAATGTGTCAGCCATTATAGCGCGTTTTACCTCGGCCCGCTTCGGAAAGTGTGGCCGAGCTTTTGTGCCCGTCTTTACCGCGGCAACCTCCTTCCGCAGAAGCTCCTTCCTTACTTTTGATTGCCGGTCCTTGACGGAGGCATCGCGGGTCTTGGAGATGTATAGCTGCGAGGCTCGTTGGAGCTGCTCAAGTTCGGTGTAGAGCCTCTGTGGCGGGGTGAGCTTCATCTCTCGCAGCTCGCGCTGATGATCCTCTCCAAAGACCTCCTGCTCGTAGTCAGACAGGTCGTACTCGTCGAGGTCCTCGCCCGCCTCTTCCAACTCGCACCGACGAAGAACACACTTGAGACATTTGATGCGAAAGCGGCGCTCCGCCTCCTCCTTCGCCTCCGACTCTCGCAAGAAGCCGTAATTCTGCTCAAAGAGGCGGGTGTCTGCGCGTCCGAACATAGGGTCAAAACGTGGATCAATACGGCGCTTAGACCGTGCCGACTTTACCGAGGCAGCGGGGGCATTGGCACCGCTCGCTGCGCGCACTTGCGTCGCCCGACGCGGGCGCTTGTGTGCGTCATGTGCCGGTGGGGGTCCATCCTCGTTGCCCATGAGCCTCAATAGATTGCCGAGGTGCTGTTACACCTTGCATGTACATATGAGGGAAACAGAGGAGGGGGGAGAGGAGGACACACCGTGTGCCCTCTCTCTTTCTGCTTGCTGCTGCGGAGTGTGCGGAGCCGTTTGGGTGTGCTGGCACCGGGTGGGGGAAAGCCAAGGGACACCAGACTTTATCCGGTGGGTATGGGGCAAAGAAGGGGTGGGGACGGGGGGGAGAAGAGTTGCGGAAAAAAAACGGTGGACAAAACACAGGAGAAAGGGACGATGTGATTTTGTGGATCTGTGTGTGACAGTGTGGGCGCGCCTCCGTGCGTGTGGTGCACGTGTCACTACAAAAGTGAATGGAGCACTGCGGCATCTCCCCGCTGGCAATGACACGTGGGCGTTTCGGTCGCTCTGCATGTCTTTTTGGGGGCACTGGAAGCAGAGGGTCGAAGAGACGAGCACCTACTCTTCTATGCGGTGGTTGTTTGTGTGTCGGTAACGGTAATGTGCCCCTCCCTCCCCCCCTCCCCCCTTCCACTCTCCCACGCCCGCTTTGATTTCTACGCAAAACAATTATTAAAGTCGTTCGCTAACTATCATGACACAAACAGACACACGCACACAGTCGAGGACGTCCGTGAAACGCCGGTGTATCGCCAAGACAATCAGGCGGTCGCCGCATGTGCATGCGCTGAAGAAGAGCCATAATGGGGAAGTGCGAGGGAAGATGCCGCCCGCACACCTGCAAGTTCTAGGGGGGATAGGGAAAAGAGAAAAAAAAAACGGCATGCAAAAAAAAAAACCTTGTCACGTCGACTCATGCACGTACATACGGTGATACCACACGTCATCCCAACAACACAACCGATACAGTCTTCCCGTTTGCTTGCGAGAGATGTCCACAATGATCGCGTACAGACGAGTACTCACAGAACAACAACAACAACAAAGACAGCATCTCTGCACGCCACAGATGAGTATTGGCACACGCCGGCATACATACAAGCATATATGTCTATACATACACATGTGAAGTCCAAAAGGGTGAGAGGGGGGAGGGGGAGGCGTCGGGGCGGAGGGAGGGGGGAGGGAGAGAGGTGACCTCTTCCTCACTCCTACCACCCTCCCCCCTTTTTCTTTCCGCCTAACGTAACACACATCTTCCCTCTAGCGGTGGTCGTTCAAATAGCTCCCGGGGAGCTTCTCTGCATGCTCTCCCTCCCCCTCTCCCCCCCACCCCACTACACCACACCACACCACACCACACCACACCACACCACACCACACCACACCACACCACACCACACCACACTACCACGCTCTTATTTTTCACTGCATGTAACGCCCCCCCCCCCCCCCCCCCTTGGCAGCAATGGGGGTCAAGGGGCGGAAGAGTCTTTGAGGGAGGTGAGCGTTTTGGCATCACTATTCTGGAAGACATATTCGTTTTCGTACGGGTTGGCGTGTGACCCCGCGTAGCTGAACGCCTCCTCCTCCTCCTCCTCCCTGGCCACCGACTCGCCAAAGTTATACTCGCGGTAGAGGTTAGCGCCACCAGACGATGAAGCCACGGCGGGGGCGGCGGCGGCGGCGGCGGCGGGGAGCGCCCGAGGGGGCTTCGCCACTGTTTGGGGTTGGTTCTTGTTAGTGGTTGCCGGCACAGTGGAAGTGTCGCCCGGCACGCCAATGTTAGCGGCTGGGGAAGATGGAGCCGGTGCTGCCCCGGTCGATGCGTCGCCGCCGCCGCCGCCGTAGTAAAACTGATATTCTTCTCGAACGCGTCTTTCTTCCTCCGGATCCTCGAACTTAGGCAAACTCACGACGGTGCTGACCACAAGCATCAGTGCACCCAGCGCGATCGCCAAGGCCCCGGAGATGATCTCGATAGCGCCGGTGCCAATCAACAAGAAACCAAAAAAAATGTAAAAGATGCCCCGCTGGCGGTAGTGGACAAGGAAGTAGAAGTACTTCATCCAAGTATACACCACGCGGCGGAAGAGTGAGAACTGCCGAAGCTCTGCGGATAAGCCCAGAAGACAGAAGATGAGGCAATACACATTGAGCAACACGATGTTTGGAGCAAAGATAATCTTGACGAATCCAAGGATGATACCCACGAAAGCAAAGAGAGTGACAATAAACGACGTGATGAGAAACACGAGCGGCCAGTTGTGCTGGCAGCAGGACCCTCTGACCGGCTCCGGCGGCGCGACGCTGTTGGATGAGACCATGACGCGGCACTACCAAGTAAAGCAGCACAAGGAGAAGAAGGGGGGGGGAGCAAGAAAGTGGTGGTGATGGAGCGCGTTCCGCTAAGTCGACCGCCAAAGAAGCGGCGTTTGGGGAAGGGAGGCAATCTAAAGAGAAGAGTGAAAAGAAGATGCAGAACCTTTTCATAGTGGAAAGCCGAGGGGGGAGGGGGGAGGGGGGCCGACATATATGTGTACTCTGGATCATCCCGACCCACCACTGGGGAGTTGCCACATTTGCTTCTGCGCGACTGAGAGAACCGCGCCCAACACAAAAAAAACCACACGGTTGATGAAGCTGTTGTCCTACGTCATTTTTTTTTACGGGGATATATAGACGTTCGGCTGCAGGAGGTTGAGGTGGTGGTGGTGGTGGTGTGTGTGTGTGTGTGGAGAGAGGGGAGAGTCCCCATTCATCCCCTCCTCAAAAATTCCTTCATCCGCTGCGCTTTCCAACGCTCCAAGACGCAACAGAAAAATCGCTAGCGCTAGCCCCCATTTGTGTTCGACGCGTACGCCAAGCAGTCTTAGACGATGGCAAGCAGGTGCCAGAGACCGGTTTCGGAAAGCAGGGGAGGGAGGCGGCGGCGGAGCGACCAAGTAAAAGCGAGTAAGTGTTCATAGACATCGAGGCACCCACCGAGCTACACCCACGTCGCGCGCTTTCATTGTGTGTCAGCTCGGTCTCCTTCCCCCTCCCCCCCCTGAGAAACAGAACGCATTCCCATCCGCTAGTTCTTTGCAACTACACGACCCACTGCTTTGCTGTGGACAAACGATTCCTCCACCGCCGCCCCTCCCCTCCCCCCCCCCCCCCCCCCAAGGCCATCTCCCCTGTTAGTTCTGCCCGGGCTGCGTCGGGGCAGGCAACCCCGACTCCATTGCCTTTGCCTCGGCACTGACAGCCCCTTGACCTTCTGTCTCTGCGATAATTTCGTTGTACACCTTTTGCATGTGCTGCTGCATCCGCCGTGCGACCCCCTTGCTGTCCTCGTGGTCAAAGTCGATAGCGAAGCGGCCAACGCGGATGTACAGGTCTGCAGGCATGCCGCCAATCATTGTCCAGCGCGGCCACGTCTTCTCCGCGCCGGTGTGCACCATGTAGTAGGTCTCCATGCGGTGCTTGAAGATGGTGTGAAAAGTGCCATAGCGAAATGTCTGCAGAACCCGCGGATGCTTGTTGATGGCACCCTCGGGGAAGATGGCGAGGCTGCCGCCGTTGGCGAGGTGGGCGTCGGCGCTCTCCTGCACCTGCGCCTGGCGCTCCTTATCCACCTCGAAGTTGCCGTCTGAATCCGACTTGAAGTACACAGGGAAGTGCCCGACGCGGTCGAAGATGCCCCCGAAAATGGGGATCTGGCGCAGCGACGACTTCATCATCGTGCGTGTGTTGAGGATTTGGCGGAGCGGTGTCAGTCCAATGAACATGTACACGTCCCAGAAGGAGGCGTGGTTCGTGATGTACGCGACACCATGGGCGCCAAAATCCTTACTTGAGAGCAACTTTCCCGCCTCATCCCGGTCATAGCGAAGGTGCATGCGAATCTGCGGGTTGAGCCACCACACCATGCGGAATGCCATCACCAGTGGTAGGATACACAGTCGCTGAACGTAATACACCGGCACACCGAAGCAGCGCAGCTGTACAATCACCTTCGTCAACGCCGACACCGGAAGAACCGTTATGATGTTGACCAACAGAAACCACGCCCGCATAAATTTCACAGGCGCCAGGCGCCAGCGCAGCAGGGCGTACCAAATCGCGAAGACGATCAGTACAACGATGACGGAGTGGCTGAGCATGTTTTTTTTTTTTTTGGGGGGGGGGGTGTCTGTGTGTGTGTGTGTGTGTGTGTGTGTACGTGGAGGGAGTGCAACAGCAACAAGAGCCACGGATATGAAGGTGAGCGTGAAGGAATGATGGACTCACTCACAATGGTGAGAACCCTACATATATGTACGGCGGCGAAGGAAGGAGAGGAGGGAGGGGGAGGGGGAGGGGGAGGGGTTGAGAGCGCAAGGCATCTCGGTGTCAATCAGGCGCACACGCCAAACCAACGGGATTTGCCCCTCCCTCTCGACTTGACTCGGTGAGCTACTCATGAGCAGAGTGTGTCAACTCGAGGGGAAAGGGGAAGAGGTGGGGGTCGATGTAATACATATATGCATACACGTCAGCGTCTGTGCGAGCCCAATCCACGCCCACGACAAGAATCACAGCAACAGAAAGGGTTGAAGGATGCGTGTACGAGGGACGAAAACTGCAGAGAGAGACCCAAGCTGACAGAGGGAGGGAGGGAGGGAGGGGGGGGGAGTGATGATGTACGGGTGTGCTTGAATGGTCAGATCAAGGAGAGTCACAGGCGGTGATCTGCGGGTCACACGAGTGAGGAACAAGAGACAGACGCTGGTGAGGCGAAGGTGCACGACAGTCCCACGCGCAGCTGCGTATATATGCTGAGAAATGGTAGTCGCCCGTGGAGCGCAACAGTACAGCAGGGCGTCGAGACGGTGGTTATTCAAGTCGACCCCGAGATCGCTGACACCGAAAAAAATGTAGATCATTATTGAGGACCGGGGGGGGGGGGCGTGCGCATGACCCCCACCCCCTCTTCTTTGGCGCACAGGCACACACACAATACCGTTGTGCGGAGCGTGAGGACTCGATGCGAATACAGGCTGCCGTCTGTGCATGAAACACACACAGAGAGACGTTAAGAGTGGCAGCACCCACGTTTTCCTCCTATCATAACCCTTGGCATAAAAACAGCTGGGCATATGTGTGTGTATGTTCTCGCAACAGGCACCACAACGCGTGCCAGTACCCGCTTTGCCGTTTTTTTTTTTTTTGAGAGGGGGGAGAGAGGAGGGGAGAGAGGGGGTCCGCGCTGCGCAGCCTCATTTAGGGAGCGGCATCATATCGACTGAGGCGGCGCTTGAGATGGGTGAGGTGGAGGAGCAGCTACCGCTACAGGAACTGCTGCTACTACCGCGACCACCGTGTATAGCTTTGTACATGCGAAGCGCCTCCTCATCGCCGCAAGTAGGGCCAAGGCAGCCGAGGTTGCAAACGTGGCCGCTACGTGGCGCCTGTGGCCGTGCTGAGTCCACGGAGAGGTCGAAGGAGGCACCGCTGACGCTGTCTCTGAGGCCGTTGCGCAGTGCCCTAGAAGTGCCCCTCCCGCCTGATACACTCTCTTCCGCCTCGTCGCCGTCATCACCGTCGTTATCCTCATCTTCCTCTGAAGATGTCTCGGTGCGCAGAGATAGAAAGCCCTGCACAGCCGGCACGAGCCCGGTGCTCACGTGTGCCATCGTAGGGGGTCGCTCAGATTCCTTGCCAGAGACCTCCGCCGACGAGACGGCCACAGTCCTTCTGTCAACTGCGGCATCTGTGATGAGGGGCGTCAGGTCAACTCCTACGGAAACAGGAGACGGCACTCTTGAAGTCACTCGTCGCAGCTGCGCCTTGAGGGCATCCGCTTCGCGAGTTCGGGCTCGCAGGGCTGCGGTGAGGTGCTGCAGCTGCTGTCTATCTTCCTCCACATCCCGGTCGAGAAGCGCGCCAGTGAGCAGATGCGCTGGGGAACATATGGGGGAAGCCCGCACGAACGACGCGGACGAGGCAGCAGCGCTGCGGGGCCCTGAGTTTGGCTTCCCAGTCGGCCACGCCTCCTCAGCGTCGCTGATCGCTCCTAAAGCGGCTGCGCGGCTCCAGTCGGTCGAAACCGGATCCATGTGACAAGACACCAGCCCTGACTGTCCATTGGTTCCCTCTCGCTGCGTCAAGTCAATGGCGTCATTCTCGCGTCGCGGCGCACTTGACAGTCGACAAAGACGGCGCAGCACTGCCACCCAGGCTGAGGCGGGGGCGATGCCAGCCTCTGTCGAAGCAGAGAGAATGAGAAACGAAATCGAGTCAGCTGACGCGGTGGCACCGCACGCAGCGGCAGGCGCAACGCAAAGGCGTAGGCCACTGTCGGCGCTCTCACCCGTCACCGCTATCGGCTCGATGCTGCACGCGGGTGTGAGAGGCACAACGGGATATGTATCCTCCACTGCAGATGCTTGACACACAGCGCCACGCTGCTTGGGTGTGCCACAGGTCAAACTCAACTGTCCGTCCACCTCGGTGCGAAAACATTCATTCGCGACATCTTCTGTGAAGTACAGCTGCGGATGCGGTGTGAGAGAGAGCCGGATCCGTGCGCGATACCTCAAGTCAAGCACGGTGTCGAGCAGCCACACCGGCTGCGACCGCAGAAGCTGCTGCAACACACGCTGATGCAGCATGTAATCGCGAAGGGTAAGCGTCGCAGAGGGTGTGGTCGACGACGACGGAGCCGCCGAAGCATCGGACATGTCTACAAGAGGCAATATAGAAGGGGGTGAGGAAAGGTGTTCCCTCACAAGTGCCCACAAACATAAACAGTTTTTTTTTGTGGATGCCCTTTAACAGGGGGAACGAGTGGAGGGATGAAGATATCCCAGGGTGAGGCGGCAGTGTAGTGCCCCGCTGGAGCTTGCGTCTATCCCTTTTTTTTTCGAGGAGGGGAGAGGATGGGGAGGGAGTATTGCTGAGGGAGATAAGAAGAGAACCAGTGAAGGCGCCAAAGCCAGAAGTGAGTGACGCAAAGGGTGTTGCCCACACCGGAACCAGGAAGAGGGTGAAGGCGGCGGCGGGGGGGGGGGGGGGGGAGAAGGAGTGGGAGACGATGATGGAGCACATGACCATATTTTCACTCACTCACTGCGCCCCCCCCCCTCCTCCTCCCCCAGGCCTCACGGGGGAAAAAGTAGGGAGGGGGCCACGTAGTCGACCTTTCGGCTACACCCACAGGCGCGATACGGACGGGCACTGCATGTGTAGGAGAACACCTTCTCCTTCAATAGAACTCAGGACTCGGTCACCTCGGCGTTTGCGTTCGCTCAGTTGTACAAAAGAAAGTTTTTTGGGGGCGGTAGGGGGGGGGGAGGCGGGCAGTCAGGAGCAAGAGGCACTACTGGCCGGCCATGTAGGACTCACCCATAGCCGCGAGGAACTTGTCCGATACAAACGGCAAAATATTGTACAGGAGAATCATGCGGTCTCGCATCAGACTGCCACACAAACCCCTTTGCACCTCCGTTACCCCCGCCGCTGCCTCTGCCCACGCCGAGGGCGATGCGGAGGCGAGGACGTCGGCAAACCGATTTGTCTCCACCAGCACCTGCAACGAGGCAGCGAGTGCGTCGTTTGTGAGGTTGGCTCTCACTCGCTGAATATCCTCTGCTGTGACTCGGCTAATGTCCGCCTTGTCCACACGAATAAGGCGCCTCTCCAACGGCAGCGGTGTGTCACCACTGCTGCCCATCGATGACGAGGAAGCAGCCGAAGACGACGGCCGTGCGCTCGCAATCGCGGAGGAAAGGAGCCACATTTGTCACAAACACTTTGCCCAGATACTCTTCTGCCGTGGTGGTGTTTCAGCGAGAGGAAAAGACGGGGAAGGAGAGAGGGGGGGGGGCAGGAAGGGAGGGGATAGACATCTCCAGGAAAATGAGAGGAGGAGAGGGCTAGGTAGGGGGGGGGAGGGGGGGGGAGGGGGATGAGGGGCATCTAGATGTGCAGTCCTGAGGGGACGCCCCCTCTCATACACTTCCTCCCCTTCCACGCCACAACCTGGGCAGGCGTGCATTTGATCAGCCTCGGGAGGCTTGCATGATGCGTGATGACGACCTTGGCCGCAGCGTTGACGAGTCTGTGAATAAAAAAAGAAGAGCGAGTGGAGCAGAGAACGCATCTACCGAGGTGGCACTTGCAGCGAGGCTGGTGCTCTTCCGCCACGATGCCCCCCTCCCCCCCCTCAAACGTCTCCCCCCCCCTACCCCATTCCTCTCATCAGCTGAGGAGAAGTGGAGTGGATATGAGGGAATGAGAGATCTAATGGCGCACACCTGTGTGTGTGCCTCCTCTTCAGCGCGAGCAGGGTTCGCCCGACTTGTTTACCCACGCCTTGTTGATGTCGTCGTCGTGTTTTCTTCTCGTCTCGGACATAATGAGCCAGTGGTACCGAAGCAAAGGATTCACCCACCCACCCATCCACTCACCCACCCATCCACTCCACCCATCCATCCACCCACCCACCCCTGTCGTGTAGTACACCTCTTCTTCCCTCCCTTCCCTCCCTCCTTTACCCCAACACACACACACACGCGCACACATACACACACATATATATATATACATATGTGTGTGTGTGTGTGCGTGCTTATGCTGTTGTGTAGTGACACGGACGTGGCGACTTGGCCAACCGTGCCATGCACCCGCGGCACTGCAAGAGGTTTTACACGTTCGATGCTGATAAGAGGGAGGCCGGCAAACAGTAAACCCGCAGCTAGCGCACCACCACACTGCGACGCTGTACCACTCCTGCGCCTCAACGTCCTTGCTCCCTTAGATGTCTTCCCACTCGGGCGTCCCTTCACCAGTCTCGCCGTCTTCGTACCCGTCTCGGGCGTAGCCTCCGTGGACGTCTTGGAAGTCGCGGCGCACCTGGTCAAGGAGGTTGCGTAGGTGCTCGCTCTCACCAAACGTATCGAGGCTGTCCTGCAGCATCTCCACCAAGTGCTGCACAGCAGCTCCATGCGCGTCCTCATCGCCAGCCACCCGCGCCGTGGCGAGCTCCGCGGCGTCGGGTTCAAGCAGATCGGCGGGAATCGGCGCGACACTCGCCCCCATGACGGAGTCACGGGTGACATCTCGGTAGCGTGGCGGACCACCACGAGCGGGAGGCCACATGTCGGAGCCACTTGCACCTGTGCCATCGCCGCTGATAGCACTGATGCCAGTAACGGGTTCGGAGAGCATCCGCTGCACGACACGGCGAAGAAGACCGACACACTCGTTCAGCCTCCACAGCTCTTCGTGACGAGCCACAAACAACTCTGCTAGGCGACTGTGCACGGCGGCATCCTCGGCACTGCCGAGACGGTCGTTTGCCTGAGACTCGAGCTGCTGCCAAACACTCACCTGCGACGACGACGAGAGCGTGTGCCCCTCGCCCCCGCACACCGCGTCAACACCACCGAGTGCATTCACAAGGTGAACACCCGCCTCTGGAAAGCGCAACATGGCTGCCGAGAGCAACTCCTCCGCGGACGGGGTGGCTTCAAGGGAGACACGCTGTGCATCTGTGAGCCCACGGAGGACCTTGGACGGCCTCACCGGGCCACCGCTCACCTCGTCCGAGCGCTGGCGCGCCTCCTCCCTCTCTATGAAGTGCTTCGCCAGCGCCCAGCTAAACGCGTAGTTTGGAAGTCGCATCACATCCTCAGCGAGTGCAGCATCACGCAGAGTCAGCCCCGCGGCTTTTAGAGCCTCTCTCACCTCCGCCTCCGCGGAGCCAGAGGCAGGACAACCGCATTGCGCCTGCATGTGTGTCGCACGCACCGCGAAGGCCAAGCGGCGCATCTCCAGAAGCCACACCCACCGCTTCGCCCGCAGCGCGGTGTAGTCGAGCAGTAGCAGCATGCCACACGGGTCGGCTGGGTCAAGGGAGAGGAGGCACCGAGTGCGCTCGTAGGCAGTGCGGAGGCACCCACGCTTTAGTGCCGAATGCACCCCGCGCTGCAAAACTTGAAAGATGAGTGTGTTGGCGCTGCGGTGGCACGGCAGCTGACGTGAATCCCATGTTCCGGAGAGAGCGAAGCGGCGCAGCACGACACCGACTTGGTAGAGTGCCACATCCAGCAGCTCTGCGGCAAAGGCGCTCTCGCCAGTGGCCTCCATCGCGTAGACGCACTGCAGAATCGTTGGGATGTGATAGACACGATTACGCACGAGGCAGTCGACGAGGTCCTGCACACCGCCGAGGCGCTCCTGGCAGGCCTCCAGCAAGGCCTGCGCGCGCTGAAAGGCGTTGGACGAGCAGGCGAGGAGGTAGGCGCGACACATGTCGCCCCATTCGTCGTGCATCTCCTCGGTTGTGAGAAAGATGCCGAGAGAGTCGTAGGGCATCCAACGATATCGATTCGGCGTGGCAAAGGCGCTGTGGACAAACCTTACCGACATGTGATGCGCTGTGAAGAACGAGACGCTGCCAGTGTCCCGCACGCGACCGTCAGCCCGACGATGCGGCGTGCGACCATCACCGACGTCCTCGACTGCCTCCGGTCCAAACATACGAATCCTCTCCAAACGTGTGTCGAGCTGATTGGCGTCGCAGGCCATCACCAAATGAAGAAATGAAACCTCGCCAGCACTGCCGAGTGCTGTCACACCGCTCATCGAGGCCCCAGCCGGGTGATACTCCGCTACAGGACTACCCACGCCCCCGCTGCTGGCGGTGTCCAATTGTTCACCCTCGCGCCGCGCCAAAACAGCGTCGAGTAGCGCATCCTCCTCCGCTTGCCGTTCTCGCTGCTGCTGCTGCTGTTTCTGCCGCCGCAGCCTCTTTTTTTCCGCTTTTTTCCGCGTCTTCTCGTCCTCGGCAGCGGCGGCGGTGGTCGTCGTTGCCTCGCTCGCAGGGGCGGGCCCCTCGTCCACAAGAGCTGCCTTTCCACCCCGCTTTGCCGTGCCGCTACTGCTCGGGTGCTCCTCATACTCGCTCACCTCTTCCCAGTCAGCTGCCACTGTACCGGCCTCTGGCGGCGGTGCTGAAGTGGAAGCCGTTGTCGTGGTGGCATTTTTCTTGCCTCTCTTCGGCATCTCTGGCGCAATCGACGAGGTGACGGGGGGGTCGGCGGGGACGTCAGTCCTGGGTGGCGGCGGTACCGCAGATATCGCCGTGATTAGAGCTGGTGCGCCGGAAGCTTCCATCTTCTCCTTTTTCAACTTTTTCTTGTGTTGGCGGTGGTGATCCGACTTCTTCACCTGCATCGTGTCAGGCACCGCATCCTCGACATCGGACGCGTTCGCATCGAGACCGGTGGCACGGTCGACGAGAGCCTTCAGGCGGCGCATCTGCCGCGAGGACATGATGACCTCTTGGCGTACACACGGTGTCGAGACAAGAGAGCAGTACGCGCGTAGAGATGGCCAAGAGATAAAGGCGAGGTGTGTGTGTGTGTGTGTGTGTGTGTGTAGGGCCCCTGATGACGGCGTGAGTGGTTTTTTTCTTCTCTCCTGGTGCCCGTCTGTGGAGAGAGGAGGGGGCGGACACCAAAGCCGACGTGGTGCACAGGCGCACAACTCGCTGACAGGAAAGTGGAGTGCGAATGCTATTGATACTTTTTTCCTGAGCCGGGGACCCCCCTCACCACCCCACCGGAGAGCGGGTGTGTGGCCGCGCGTAGAGAAGGTGGTATTCAAAAAATCAGGCAGACAAAGAGAGAGAGAGAGAAGAATGCCGCAATGCATTTGCACACCTGCACACTGTGGCCCAACTGCAGAGCCCAAGTCGTTCACGGTGGAAAGAGAGGCGCAGGGAGGAAGAAAACTCCGTATGTTGGGTCTGAAAAGACATCTTTTTGTTTTTTCGTGTGCTACCAGAGCTGCACCACCAAAGGGAAAATAGGGGGGGAGCTGAGCAAACTGTTGTTGGCAAATCTAAAACGTCATCAAAACAATACAAATCGGAGACAACCGGGGCCGCTTCCCGGCCCAACACGTGTGTGTGTGTGGGGGGGAGGGAGGGAGGCGGAAGAAGAGAAAAAAATGGAGCACACAGTGACCAGCAACAATCTGTGCGTGTGCGTGTCCCCCACTTACACACTCGTACAAGCGTACTTTACATTTTTTTTTTTGAGGGGGGGGCGAGAGGAGAGATTTTCGGCGATCAGCGAGGGAGCGATAACGCGCGCAGGGAAGGAAGCCGCGGTGGCGAGCAGCTTCCGTCGACGCTGCCGCGTGCGGCACTGAAGGAGGACCCAGACAATCCGTCCCTCGTGGAGACAGAGCGCTGTGCCTCGCCCGAGAGCTTGCCGTAGACCGAAACAGCAGGATGGGAGGCCGGTGGGCTGGCGGACGACGATGGCGACCGCTGCGGGCAAAAGCCGCACCACTGTGAAACATTATACATGTGCTCACCAACTGCGGTCGAGGCTACAGCGGGCACCGGCAGACTGCACGATCCCGGGGACCCGCCTGCTGTTACGCGTTGCGCCTGCTGCGACGATGTCGGCGGGCTTCCGCCTTGGCAGTGGACACTAAACGGGCTCAGCTGGGCCGCCTCCGCCGAGGTTCGAGTCCGAAGTGCAGAGCCCGTGAAAGGACATGGATTGTGGGACGAACGTTGCGGTTCATACCGCTGCTGACGCTGCGGATGGGATTGCGGCGCGTTGACCGCCCCAGATGGCGGGGAAGGGAGGAGAGCAACCATACACGATTGTGTCCTACCACCACCGCTCACGCGTGCTGGAGGAGAGAACTCTGCTGGGGCGTGGGTGCAGACACTGTTGAGCGCGTCCTCACCGCCATACCAGACCCCCGAAGTTGCCGCGCTGCGCGACTGAGAAGTCATTGTCTGTGGTTGTGTTATGATAGGCACCTTCGCGGGCTGAATAACAGTGGCCTGTCGCAAGCGCGCCACTTCTAGCGCCAGCTTCTGCACAGCAGAAGCGATTTGCTGACGCAGATATGCAAGCGCAGCCGCAGAAGTGAGACCTTCAGCCTCCAGAGCAGCACCGCCACGCGAGAGGGCGGACGCTGGCCACACCGACGACACGGCTGTCGACGACGTGAGGTTAGGGGAGGTAGAGCTCGGCGTAGACAGGCGCGCCGACACCAACGACAGCGCGGTGGCTCGGCGAGTCAGGGTGCGCGTGTGTGTAGACGTGTTGGCAACCTTCTTGCACACGCCATTCCCCGACGACTTTGCCTCCGCTGGCACGACAACTACCTCCTCCATCTCTGGCGCCTCCTCATCGCCGCGGAAGAGCTGTTTTTCCGTCGGGGAGACCCCGCCACCGTCTGCGGCGTCGAGGAAGTCGTCTGGGAGCGGCAGCGCGTGGTGCACTACTTCACCAATCGTCTGCAGACTTGTCCTCTCCAGATGTGCGTGTAGTCCCAACTGCTCCTCCAGGGTCGCACAGCGGCGCTTGGCATTCACCGACATCTCTGTCAGGGCCCGCAGCTTCGTCTCGAGGCTTGAGACGACCGCTTCAAGAGACGCTCGCTCTGTCTTCCACATTTCTGCGGCATTTTCGTGTGCTGCCTTCATCGTTTCTACGACGCTGCGCAACTCTACCAACTCTACCTCCCGCCCGCGCCCTTCCTCCTCCTGCTGCTGCTCCTTTAGCAGCTGGGCCGCTTCACGGGCTTGATGCGTCTGTAACTGCGCAAGAACCGAGTTGTGCTTCTCCTTGAGTGCCTCCATCTCATCCGCGAGGGCTGTTTGATTGGCTGCCTGTCGGGCGCACATCGTCTGCTCCCTGGCAAGAGACGACTCCGCGGCCTCCCTCAGCTGCGCAGCCTCCTCCGCACGGGCCGCGCCGCGCTCGGCGGCATACTTCGCCTCCACCAAAGCATCCTCGGCGGCCTTTTGCACAGCCGTCGCCGCCGCACATGACGCCTTCAGCTCTGCAAGCTGCACCTCCAGCTCCTCACGCACAAGAACAGCTGTCTCTGCCTGAGCCTCGCACTCCAGTCGCCGTTTCTCCGCGACGAGCGCATCCCTGCGGGCAGCCTGTAGATCCCCCTCCCACTTATTCATGGAGAGAGTGCGCCATTGGCACTCCGCCTGGGCTTCTTTCAGCGCTGCTTGCGCCTGTTCAAGCTCGGATTTGAGGTATCGACAGGCCTGCTCGAGCCTCGCTGCAGTCACACCAGAGAGACCCAGATTCCTGCCGATGCCTTCGGCGTTGACCCTCCCACTGTGCAACGACTTCTGGTTCCTAGAGGTGAGAGACAAGACCCACCGACGAAGCTCTCGTAGCAGTAACACCGCTTGCGAGTCCTGTCGGCGTAGCTCCTGCCAAGCATGACTGAGGGAGGCATTGCCTTTGAATGCCTTCGTTGGTGCCCTCTGTGCTGCTACGCGTGCTGACGGGTACGGCGACGATGTCCGTGCACGCCTCCGTTCCGCTACCCTCACGGGTGAGGGCAACGGTGTACGGTGGCTGCGAGGCGTCGGAGATGAGACGCTGCGGTGCTTCGTGGTCGCACCCGCAGCGGTACACGGATATGGGCGTCCACTACCCGCATCACTGTCGTCCTCCAACGACGAAATTTCCAGTGTGTGATTCACCGAGCTACATCGTGAGCTGGACTGGGAGACATCAAAGTGGTTTGGCGGGTCATCGGGCTCGTCCACATCATCGTCCTCGTAGACAAGAGTGTCGTTCATGTTATCGTCGCACGCATCAGCGGGGAATCTATGAGGGCCGCGCGGCGATAGTGTGGAGGACTGCGGCCCCAGACGTCCACGGCGATCAACTGTATAGGAGAGACGCTGCTTCGTGACCGACAGCAAATCCTGTATAGACTGCACCACACGCCCGTGGTTCATTGAGGCCGTTTGTATTGCATCCCGCGCCGCCTTCGCCCTGTCCTTGAGTACATCTCTTTGCTGCTCGAGGTGGACGAGGCGATGCATGCGACGTCGAATTTCATCCGTCTGCCGCTGCAGCGCGTCGCGTGCGCTCGTCAGAGCGGCTTCGGCCTTCTCCTTCTCGGCTGTCAGCGCACGCACCTCTGATTCCGACCTTTCAGAGGCCTCACGCAGCCGGGCCGCCTGCTCTGCGATGGTGGCGTCCCGCTCCCGCAGGGCGCTCTCCATCGAGGACATGTTCTGCGCCAGCTGACGCATCCGATAATGAATGTCGGCGTAATCCTCGTCCGCCTCGACAGAGGTTTTCGCGGAGCGCTCTCGCAGTGAGGAGAGCTCGTGGCTCTGTTGGGCAACGCACGCCTCCTTCGCCCGCAACTCTTCACGTGCGCGGTCGAGCTCCGCCTCGAGCGTCTTCTGACGCTTCTCATAGCGCGCGCGTTGAGCCTCCCACTCCACCGCGTCTGCCTTCAACACGGTACACTGCTGCCCCTGCTGATGCTGAGCATCCCTTGCGTGGCATAACTCGACCTCCAGTTGCCTTAAGGACTTCCTCTGCACCTCCTCCGTTTGGCGGGCCTTCTGCAGGGTCCGCCTCAGTTCTTCGCACACCTCCGTTGCTTCAGTGAGCTTCTCCTGCAGTGCTGCCCGGTCACTGCACACAACGTTGTAGGCTTCGACGAGCTCGGCGTGACGGCGCGCCTGTTCCTCAACCTCTCTACTAACTTGCTGAAGCACCGCCTCCTCCTCTGCATCTCTCTCCTTTCTGTATCGGCGAAGAGCTGCGCCGACAGCGGCCTCCATATCAGCGTGTATCACCAGAGCTGCCGCCTCGTCCTCTTCTGCCTCCACCCCCTCTAAACCCCACGCCTTCTCGGCCGCGCTGCTGGCCTGGCGGATGCTCCTCACAGCAGATTGTGGCGCCAACGACGCGGGAGTGGGAGAGGGAGAACGCCCGTGAGGCCTCTCAGCTACTGATGGCAACGCGTGCTGAGCGGCCTCCACATCAGCGGAAAGACTGCGAGACGGCGAAACAGGGCTAAGTGTAACCGCGGTTGACGGAGGCGGCTCCGCACAGACCTCTTCATCAAAATCAGCGTCGACTTTGCTGTCGTCGAAGTCGCGCTTGTCGTGCCCAACTCCCTTTCGGCCGCGCTGGCTCTGCCGAGAGTGCTCCCCAGAGAGGCGCAACATCGCCCCAGGTGCGGGGGCGTGTGAAGGGCCACGAGAACGATGGGGGTGACGAGACTCGGTGGACTGTCGAAGGCGAACAGATATCCCGCGTGCGTCTTTTCCGTGAGGTGACAAGAAATCCAACGCGCTGGGCTCTGCGCATGAATGGGCCATGATGGCCGATGTCGCGCCTGAGAACTCTGCGGCCGATGAGGCATCAGCCACAGCACTCCGTACAGCTGCGTGGGCCTCCGATGACGCTGGCATGGCAGCTGGCGCTGTCGTGTAGGTGACTGAGAAAGATGAAGTTGGGGCGGTAGTTTTGCGTTTCATGGAGCCTCCACCTTCTACGCTATTTTTTTCTGCCAGCTCCGGGGACGCGGTGTCCATCAGAATCTCGAGAGCTGAGCGCACAACGCGGCGGCTCGAACTACCACCGCCGCTGCCGCTGTGCCGTATGTCGGCAGCACCAGCAGCGGCAGTCGATGACATGCGACTCGGGGTGGTAAAGGCAGACATCCATCAATTGAGAAAAGAATGCTGTGTTTGTGTATGTGTGTGTGTAGCCTGCAAGTAGCTGTACCAACAATAGCAACAGCTCTTCTAGTAGTACAACACGTCTAGTAGTGGGTCTATGGGTGGCCTTGGAATGGCTGGGATGTACGTGTAGGTGCGCGTATGTATATGTGAGTGTCTCTATATGTGTGTATCTATATATATATATATATAGGTGTATGTAAATGTGCGTGTGTGTGTGTGTGTGTGAGCCGGTGACGTTCGAATAACCCGCCGGATTACTAGCGAGGCGGAGCTTGATGTAGGCCTCCGAACTACCAACTCTCTCGGAGCTTCACCCCTTTTCCCTTCTTTTCTCTCCTCCCTCCCTCCCTCCCCAGGCGTCCGCGTTACTCCAACGTGTGTCCTTTTCGCAGTCGGAGCAGCTGCAATGGATGCTGGCGTGGGTTCTAAGATCGGAAGGCGGCAGCGAGCGAAGACATGTGCAATTGAATGAGAAGACAAAGTAAAGGGGGTATTTAAAAATAAAAAGGCATTCTGGGGAAGGAAAGAGAAATCACAGGCGCAGCTATACGCACAAAACATGCATGTGCAAGTATAGGCAGAGGAAGAAGCTATTGCGATGTGGGTGGAGTAAGCCCCCCACTCACCCCACCGCGTCATCACCACCACCGTCGACAAAGGACAGCAGCGCAGGGGGATAACGACATGAGGGCGGCAGTGAAGGAACACAATGAGCAACCGACTTGAAGAGAGTATGACTGTGCAGCTCGGGCCAGAGCTACGCTGTTCACATCCGTGAGCAGAGCCGCAAGACTGCTCGTCCGCCCCTCAAAAAAAAAGGGGGGCGGTGTGTGATCCACTTGTGTCGCTCGCACATTTTCTTTACGTTTCTGCCTCGCACTCGAACGGTGATCGCATCGGCGACAGGAGAGGGTAAGTGTGTGCGTGCGTGGGGAGGGGGTGGGTGGGGGGGATTCAGTTTTGTAAGACTTCTTTGCAGCGGTGGAAAAAAAGGGGGAGTACAACACTCTTCGCTTGGAGCGCACACAAACGTGGCGAAGTCGCTTCCGATGGTGAGCAAAGACTTCTTGCATATATATATAAATATATATATATATATATATTGCATCCCTCAACAACACGAGCGGTTGATAGAAACCGTGAGATTTCAGTCACGGAAAGGCGATTGTGTCCCCCTCCCTCCCTCCCTCCCCCCCCCAATCCGCCCACCCTCCCTCCCTTCCCTCTCTCCATTTGAGTACAACGGCTGTGCATGGTACACATGATGCACCTAAACAAGCAGGCTCGGGAGGGGGGAGTCACAAGCGCAAGAGCAGTGCCGCGGATAAAAACGCACACACCGATGGCGGCGCAGTGTAATTGACGCCGGTCGCCGCGAGTGGACACTCACTGGCGTTTTATTGTGTGCCAAGAGGGGTGTGGATGGCGGGAGCATGAGCGGCAAAGACAGAGGGGAGGGGGGGGGGAGGGCTTCCTGGTACCGAATGTGGAACTACATGAGACGGACTTCGGGGATCGCTCTCCAACGTCCACAATGGTGGGCGCTCCCTGTAGCCTCGGACCGCCCCACACCCTCGCCCCCCCCCTCCTCCTCGCGTACGCGAATCAAGACCGTTGAGAGCGTCGGAGCACCTTCTTGATGGCCTTCGCGTACTCACTTTCCAATTCTTCACGCTTTGAGGCCTCTTCCTGGACGACCGCTTGTCTGGCGTCCTCGAGGACCCGCCGGCTTTGCAGCCACTCCTTCTTAAACTGCGCTACATATAACAATTGATCGTCCAAGTCATCTGACATAGCGTCGATTAGCCTCAGTCGCATCTTGGCCTCTCGACGCTCGCACTCCAGGCGAACCACGTTCTCCGTCTTGAAAAAGTGGAGCAACGCAGTCTCTGCGGCCTGTTGCTTCGCTCGGAACATGACTGGATAGAAGAACAGGGCGGGGGGAGGCAGCAAAAAAAAAAAGGAGCGCAATTAACGATCTACGAAGGAACCCACCGAAGTGATGCAAGCGCGTACGTGTGGATGCGCCACCACAGATGTCCACACCAGTGAACCTCTGGCATTTTCCCCTCCCCCCTCAATCAACAAACGACAGTCGTTGGTGTGGGAACCATGGCGCGTAATGGGCGACGTGAAGCACACACACACACACACAGAGCAGACCAATCCACACATGCAGAAAGACGAAAAAGGGAAGCCAAGAGAGAGAGAGAGAGAGTGAGTGAGTGAGTGACGACGGAGAGGAGAGGAGAGGAGAGAGCATCGGTGGTGTAGCCCTCTACGCTAAGCAGGGAGTAACACATGCTACATGATCGGAAAGCCCATCATGTGCAAACGTGGGTGTAGTAAAGTAGCTCACATCCAAACCAGGCATGTACGAAGGAAACACGGAAACAGGGGACACACAGAGAGAGAGAGAAAGGGGGGAGAGGGATCACACGCACTTTCAAGGAGGACACAAGTTTTCTTTTGGTCTTTCGTGCGGCAGAGATTCGCAACGTGCGGGGACGGGTCGGGTCGACCCCCCCCCCCCCCCCCCCGCCACACTCACCCACCCAAAGCGTTACTCGGCCGAGGTCACTAACGTGCGTGGCGTACGACAGAAACATTTCACATCGAGACTTTTGATACAGCCCACCACCGCATCCAAGGAGTCTGACACAGTGCTACGGCAACAGGAAAGGTCTCGCGATGACGTTCTTGTCTTTCCTCGCTGCCCTGCCGTCGTGGCAGCCTCGGCTGAATCGGTGTTTCCAGGCCGCTGCAAGCCACACATACTGTCTACACGGCACCGCTGTAGATGCACAGAACAAGCGGCAACGCTCGGCTGTGTGTCGTTTGGCCCCAGCTCATGTACAACCCGTACGCTGCGGCTAGGGTGAACATGACAACGACACGCGAGCGCGAGTGTGCCCAGAGATGCCACCCCGCCCGAACCGGTGAGGCGCAGCTCATCGACAAAAATAGGCTCAGAGAGAGATTGTAAAGCGTCATAAGGCCACCAAAACGCTCTTCGGTGATGACTGGCAGCATGCTCGCGAAGATGGACGCCCATCTCTTTGGGCTGACACCAACAAAACCACCGCTGACGCCGAGGGCGGCACCGCCGAGTAGAGCGATGAAGGCCGTCGTGGACGCCTGGAGCAGCGCCACGGCGGAGCTCCGACAGCACGGCGCACCCGACCAGTAGGCGCTGGTCGCCAACTTGAGTGGACACCCACAAAAAACCGTTCGTCCGTTAACGCACATGATGGTCAAAACATGAAACCCAGTCGGTGGCAAACCCCAAATTGCCCTCCTTGGAGGAGCCGCTGGAGTAGCGCCGCGGCACCATCACCGCTAGGGCAGCAACGAGCACTGCCAGCTGCAGAAACGCAGTTGTGACCGAGAAGGAAAAAATAAAATCAACAGTGCCGAAGACTTCGCGACTGACGGAAAGCAACTCCACTGTGGAGCTGGGACGGTCGGAGGTAAGAGCGATGTCTGCCCCCCCCCCCCCACAGCACACACCCGGCGCCGCGCACTGCTCCCCCCCCCTGCTCAGCCGAGAAAAGCACGATGCCGACATCCGCAAGTCGCGCCGCGGCAGCATCGTTCACTCCGTCGCCCACCACAGCCCGATGGCTGCAGAGCACGCACGAGCGCCGCCTTCTGGTCAGGCTGCATCTCTGCGTACGCAGAGCACGCTGGGTACTCGCTTGTGGAGTTGGCGGCGGCGCTCATGTCGACCGCCACATGAATCACAGTCCTCTGCAAGGAGCGCCCCGCTTCCAACACGCTCAGAGATGGCACGCCACGCCCGCTCATCGCTCCCGATCTTAGCTGCACCGCCTCTGCAGCGGCAGCGACAGCGACAGCCCGGTGCTCATCCCCCGAAATCAGTGCCACATCAACGCCAAGTCGACTACAGTCCATGATGAACGCAGCCGCATCGTTGCGCAGTGGGCTGGAGAAGGTGAGAAGGCCCGCTAAGCGCCACGGGCCATCGCCCTCGGCAACGGCCACTGCCAAACACCGTAGACCACTCCGACTACAGGCGAACGCCAAGCGCTGCACCTCGACGCATGCAGCAGCAGACTCTGGATTCTGCACGAGCGCAAGGGCAGAGCGGACCCTTCCCTCCGTGGCAGGAAGCAGTACCCCCATCACGGCGACGCAGCAGGGCGAAGCTGCGATGCTCCCTCTCATACTCTATGTATTCTAGCAGTGTGTACTTATCGCAGGCGTCGAGGTCCGCGCAGCGCAAAACAGCTCGCTTCGTCGCGTGCGGACTTGGCTGCCGCCACCGACACGGGTACTCAGTCAAGTATACGCGATGATGCATCTCGAGGGTGCAGTGACCAGTGCACAAAGTTCCTGTCTTGTCCACCAGCGGCGTGTCCGCCGATGCGAGTGAGAGGAGGTCACCAAAGCGCAAGACCACGGCCTGGGCGCGCTGCATAGCTGCCGACGCACCTCGGGAGACGGCCACATACACGGCGAGGTCAAAGCCAAGTGGAGTGCACAGCAGCACATAAAGGATCGTCCCTCGTGTCATCCCCCCGATCGAGTAGCCGTCCCACCCATGGAGAGCCCCCCCGAAAAGCATCACCCCCGCTTTTACCATCACAGCTGATCCAAGGAAGTACCTGCCAGCGTAGGCGCTGGCCGAGTCGCTGCCGCTGCAAAAAAAAAAAAACGTGAGGTAGACGCTCTACAAGCTCAGCCATCTGGCCCACAAAGGTTGCCACCCCCCGTGTAGCGAACCACTGCATTCCCAGCTCCATCCTACACCTTGGTGCCCAGCGCTCAGAAATTGGCCTGCGATGAAGGCCTCCGTGCGGGTACGCCCTGTCACATCAGACATATCGGTCAGCACGGGACCACTGTAGAGCAAACAGTCCCGCAGGCACCACGGACCCTGGTACAAGCTCAACACAAGATCGCCGGGGGACGAGCTGGGCTGACCCCGCCATGGCCCGCGTCTCCTCTCTCGGTCGGCGACTGCAGGGTCTGATACAATAAGAGTCGTTGAGGCGCGGCACCCTTGCGCACACTTCACCAGCGTCGTTGCCAGTAACACCGCGAGCTTTATCAACATCAGCCACAATAGAGCAACAACCACACATGCGGTGGCCTGCCGTCAACAGCGTCGTAGATAAGAACTCCAGTGGCGACGATTGCGGTCCCCCGGGGGGAGAGAGAAAACTGCAGGAAATATAAAATCACGAGGCGGTGTGACGGTCATCCGCACTTAAGCCGAACCGCTGCCCTGCTTCGCAGATGGTCATCGAGTCGAGTGCGAGCGGCGGCGCATACGTACTGTGCTGTGAGGGCCACAGCATCGAAGTGTCACCGCCTCTGTCCAGCAGCGATGGCAGAGCCGGGCTAGCGCACATCGTCGTTCTGGGTGTCAGTACGCGCGGGGACGTCAGTAGCTAGGACAAGAGAACTGGGCAGCAGCGCAGAGAGCGCTAACATGCAGCAGTTGTAATGCAAGTACCCCAAAAGGGAGGAGGGAGAGCGGAGGGATGGGATGGGATGGGAAGAGCGGCACCAGCAGCCACGACGCCACGTACCGGCGGCTTAGGGTGCGTGTTATATAAGGGCGCTTCAATGGACGAGGATACCCAAAGTGCACGGTGTGCTCCCCCCTTCTACCTCTGCGTCGTACCATATTCGTTGCTGCCGTCACAGACACAACAGAGCAGAGCAGAGCCGCCGCGGCGATACGGATTGCCTATGCATGTGGCGACCTGCACGTACCCTTGAGTGCGCTTGACTCTCTCTCTCTCTGATGAACAAGATGATGTAAAAACGAGCACGCGGGCCAGCAATCGCCGCTCGGTGTGTCTGTATCCGGGAGACGTGTCGGTGAGCGGTGTGACGTGCGATATCACCGGAGAGAAAAAGGAGACGTGATAGGAAAGTGGTGAAAGAGGAGCAATAGAAGACATTTCCCATGTATACCACACACGCACACGCGTGGGCACACACTGTCACGTGAGAGCTCTGCGGAGTCGGTGAACGTGCCGCTGTGGCGTTGATGAAGAGAAGCCCTACGACCGCGTGCTTCCTCTCCTCTTCTCCCCTCTTTTTCTCTGCACGGGCATATGTGCTGGGGAAAAGATGAGGAGAAGAGAAACGCATCGATTGACTTGACGATTTTCTTTGCATCCGTCGCCATCTGTGAAGATGTTTTTGGATGACGTTGACGCAAAACAGCCGTTTGTTGCTGTTGATTTGATTTATCCCTTCATGATGTTCTTTGAGCTTTCATTTGCTTTGTCTGTGCGAAGGACGGGGGAAAGGGGAAGAAGGGGGGGGGCGGGGGCGGGGCGAATAGGAGAGTGGGAGGATGGGGTCACACAACACACACATCACACACACACACCACAAACACACACCACACACACGCACACCACACCACACACGCACACCCTCAATTGATACACTTTCTACGGAGATGCAGATACAACCCATCGTAAAAGGCCCACGGGACAGGGCGGGCGGAGAAGAAAGACAAATCTTGGATATCTAACGTTACAGAAACAAATGCAGTGAAAAACAAATCTAGAGTAGTCGTGGTGCTCCTGTGCCGGGAAGAAGGAGGAGGAGGAAGAACAGGGGGCCTGAAGAAGAGGGGGGTGCCCAATACTGCTCTAGGGCACTAAGCGCGCACGCGCAGGAATCCAAGAAGAGAGTGTTGGATGTACAAGAAGGCAAGCACGTGGCGCCGTAGTGGAGGACTTTGGGGGGGGGGGGGTAAGTGAGGCAGAGATGACGCACGGAGAACACCGACACAGCGAACGAGGGTGATGTGTTCAAATGAGTGATGCACACACATGGACGTCTATCCTCACTCGAGAGCCCGGAGCGCGTTGCGCGGGAACAGCCGCGGCTCCGCCTCCTCGTCCTCGACCGGTTGCGATGCACCGCTGGCACGCCTTTGGCGTGTGGATGCTGCCTTGCGCGCGGTCGGGATGCTACCCACCGTGCACGAGCGAACAATCGTGCCCTGCTGCACGGGCGGTTTGCTGTTCTCCTTGTCCGACGCGTGCCTGGAGTCACTCTCTTCACAGATTACTCGGTCACGACGCCGCTTCTCTGTGACGGCGGCGAGTGCCATAGAAAAGTCCATCTGCCGTTTCGACACCGCTCCCGAGGCAACGCCTGCTGCACCAGGCGAGGAGCCCGTCGTCGTCGTCGTCGTCGTCAGCAGCTCGCCATCAACGGCGCCACTTTCTTCAATACCACCTCGCCGGTGTAAACAGTGACCGTCATCCGTCCCCTTCTCTGTAGAACCTTCATGGGCGTCACTGTTGTGGCACGCGGCCGTGCCAGGGTTGTTCAAAGTGTTGCGGCCTCTGCTGTGTGGTTTTTGGTGAGTTTCTTGGCGAGGCAACAATAAATCATCACTCGAAGCCAAGGGGAGTGGCGGCGTATCCACTGTGGCCTTAGACTTCGTCACAGCGGTCGATGAGTGACCCCCGCCGGTCACGGAAGGCCGAGGTGCGCCAACGCTATTGCTTGAGAGTGCGTCCACGGTAGCCCTAGAGACGCAGATGATGGGTCGGGCCGCCTTCGCGGCTGTACGTATGCATACCGGACTGCGCTCCACATCAGTGTCTTGCCGGCCCGTGTCCTCTTGGACGGGCATCGCATAGACGCCGTCATTTGTCACGTCCTCGCCTTCCTCCTCCTCAATCATGTCCCGTTCAGGAATCGGTGATGCCCGCGGCGAGGACGCATCGCTGCTGTCGCTGCTTCCGTCGTCTATGTCGTTCTCGTCGTACTCACCTCGGGAGCGACAAGAGTTGCGACGGTAGGCAAATGTGTCATCGCGGTTGTCCATGGTGCGGATAAGCATCTGACGCAGATTCAAAATCGACTGCTGCTGCTCCTCGATCTGCTCAATCATTCGCTCTGTCTCCATGGCCATGTGGCGCCGCTCCTCGCGCAGTACCGCTTCCATCTCGCGCTTCTCCTTGCGCTGCTGGTCCAGCTGTGTCGCGAGCGCGTCTTTGGCGTCATAGAGAAGATCAATCTGCTTTCCTTGGCGTAGCAGATCGCTGAAGAGAGCTGTGCTTTTCGAATAGGCGGCCCTCAGCAGGGAATCCAGCTGAGAAACGTGTATGCGATCTCGCTCCCCGCGCAGGCATGTCAAGTCCTTCACGAGGCTCTCCATCGCCACCAGCTTTGTCTCGTGTCGCTCCACCAGTCGCTCATACTTGCGCTCATGTTCCTGAATGAGTGTCTCGTAGCGCACCTTCGCTGACCGCTCCAGCTTCGTCTCCTCCAGCACCCTGTTCTGCATGTCCATCACACGCGTGCGGCTCTCCGACATCTCTCGCTTCAGCTGCCGAATGAAGCGCTTGCTCTCCTCGTTGCGCGTAGAGAGGGCGACAACCTCGATGATTTTGCCCTGCAGTGCCTGGTACGCCTCGGAGTGCTTATGAGCCATCTCCTCGTAGAGCGCGCGCTGGTGCTCGTACATCTTTTCATAACGGTTCCTCTCCCGCTGCAGCGCCTCATATTCGGCGAGTGGCACCATCGGCTCCGAGGCGGACGGGCTGCGGCCGTGAAGACTGCGCTGAGATCCGCTGCGGGCAAACGAAGTGTTGTGCGAGGCACCGTGCGGAACGGGGTGGTGCGACATGCTCCCCCGTGTTGCCTTGGGAGTGGGGGACTTACTAGTAGACCCGCCACAGAAATTCAGTTGCGTCGCGGATGTGTTCGTAACGTCGTGTAATGCACGGTGATTACAGCCCGCACGGCCCTTACTGCTACTACCGCTGCCACTGCCGCCTCCTGCGATGCCTCGCCGGTGAGAGCCTAATAAAGATCCGAGGTAGTTGACATCATACTCAGTGATGTCAACGTGAGCGGCGCTGCCAGTCGGCATGCGCTGAGGCGACAGCAAAGCCAAGGCGGACGGCGACGCATCAATGCACTGCGCCGTCACCCGGTCAACCGTGTCTTCGAGAAATATGGCAGCGTCGTCGGTTGACGTACCAAGGTGACGGTGCACCGGTGTCGATGGCAACGACTCGAACACAGCCGTTGTCGGCCTGAGACTGCTGCTGCTGCTGCTGGATGACATGATTACAAACTTACCTGAGATGCCGCGAGCCGCGTGGTTCAGGGTGCGGGCACATACACAGAAATCTCACACCAACGCCTCACTACACCTGAGTGTTTGAAGATGTTTAAAAGAAAAAGAGAGAAAACGCTAAACGTGTCTGTGGAGGGGGGAGAGAGAGAGAAGGAAGAAAGAAAAACGGCGTTATGGCGTGGGACACGGCCAGTGGAGGGGAGGGGGAGGGGGAGGGGGAGGGGAGGGGAGGGGAGGGGGAAAGCAAACTGGGGGTCAAGCCGGACAAGATGAAGAGCCACGAATGTTCTACACTGTGCGTCGCCAGTGAGCGAGCTATGCGCTTCTGTATGAGTGGGCGCTGAGAGGACCAGAGATGAACAGAATAATTATAGATGCACACACACACATATATATATATAGATATATGTAATATATATATGTGTGTTCGAAGCCCTCGTGGAAATGGGAGCTCGCTACACAGACATGACGAGAGGAGATAAGAAAACAGCTTAGAGTGATACTTCACACATCCACGTACTCCAGAACTATCGCGCGCCCAAGGAGGCCAGGGGGGGGGGCCTCCAAGAGAGAGAGAGAGAGACTGTGGCACTGGCGATGCCAACGCGAAGATTCCCATAATGCCTTTTACGTCATCCAAGTGAAAAAAATGCGGAGCGGCTTCGAGATGGTGTGCGGCAGAAGCGATGCAGCGCAACTGTACGCCTCTCTATATTCAAGCCCCCGCTCGCCCCTCCCCCTCCTTTCTCTCTCAGGCGTGCTTGCACCACTCACGGTTGCTCTTGCGCTTCCAGTTATGCACGGGTCAACGCGAGGGGGTTCGCACTGGGTCAAAGGAAGAGCGGCGTGAGGCTCGCATGGAAGCGGAGGGGGGGAGTACAGCAAAGCTGTGACGATGAGGATTTGCATAAACTGCCTTTTTTTTCCTTTTTTCATTGTGGCGGTTCAATGAGAATACAACAGACCGACTCTCACCTGAACCAGATGCGTGCACCATCCACTGCGCATTCTCCTGCGCAACATGTGTGGCATACCAAGAGACCATACGTACAGCCCACACAACAGCGACAACACAGTCTTCAGAACCACGAAAGTGCAAAAACAAAACAACAAAAGGGCCAGACGGACGATAGAGACATACGCAGGTGAGAGAGGCGATCATCATCCTCTGTGATCCTTCACTACCAGTTTGTCCATGTCGGATCCTTGGCGTACTCGGACATGTAGTGCAGCACCTTCTCCGTGATCTCTCGCTCGTCGTAGCGGTTTCCAAAGAAGTCGACAAAGCGGCCTTGGGGGTCAAAGAGGAAGATGGCGATACTGTGGTCGATCAAGTAGTCCTCCCGCTCAGCGTCCTCCTCGGTTGGGACGGAGTAGTAGATGCGGTATGAGCGGCACGCGTCGTTCACCTGCTTCGGTGTTCCAACAAGACCAATGAAGTCAGGGTGAAACACCGAGAGATACTCGCCGATGGCCTCGAGTGAGTCACGGCGCGGGTCGCATGACACAAACAAGGGCGCAATGCGTTCCTGCGGGCGGGCAGCGCGAACAGCGTCGACGACATGCGACATGCGATTCAACTCGACGGGGCAAATCTCTGGACAGTGCGTAAAGCCAAAGTAAAAAAATGCCCAGGAACCGATGAACTCCGCCTGTGAAACGGGCTCACCCTTTGTGTTTACCAGCACAAACGGGCCGCCGAGCGCAGGACGCCCGCGCGTCTCGACGCTGACCCGCGCACTGCCCTCCGCGCCGAAGTAACGCTGCTTGGCTTGACGGCTTCCGTACCACAGCGTTGCAACGCACAGGAGAGCGAACCCGCCAAGCATGCAGTACCTCTTCAACGCCTGTCGGTCCTTCTCCATCTCCGCGGCCTCGGTTGCGTCGCCGTCTCCTGGGGTACCTGTGCGCTGCTCACGGAAAGCTCGGCGGCTGAATATCTGTGGTGTCGCCGTGCTGTTCGCAACGGCTGCAACTGCCATTCGAGAGCCACTCGCTGAGAGACGGGAGGAGTGCAGGAATCGCAGCCGCGAGCCAGAGCGGCAGGGCACTAACGTCGATGCCTCACGGACAGCATAGAAGAGAAGCGAGCGATGCATGACAAGTACTGCGCTTCGGCGTCGCGCTGTGGGGCAATGCTTTTTTCTCTTTAATTATCGTATGAGTCGTTAAGCTACACGCGTTTTGTGGGGGGGTGTCGTGTTCTTCTCCCAACTAGTAGCCTCTTATTTATAGACCTTTCGCGCCGCCACACACACACACACACCAAGGGTCTTGGTGGCACGGACAAGGGAGACAACTGGTGACGATAAGACCAGCGTGTGCCTACACGTGCTCTAGATACGCACAAGGGCACGGGAGCCTCGTACAGTGACGCGGCAAGAGAAAAATCAGAGAAAAGTAGAGTAAGGAGGGAAAAGGGGGGAAGAGCAGATGGAAGAGATATACAATTGACGGTCCGGAGCAGCCGTCAGATGCAAAGCCGGCGCCGGTGGCGGTTGGGTTCCTCTTCATGTACCATCGCCAGCACTCGGATGTGCTGCAGAAGAAGAGCAGTGTGCAGAGTGCCCTCGCTCCTCTCGCTTCGTCCGTAAGTGGGCTCTTCTACCACGCACCCGGAACACTGATACGAATACATTAATATATACACACACACACACGAAGTACACGCAGCGGGAGGCCACACGTGGACCATCCGATGCGTGTGTATGCGTTGAAAGGTTCGACAAGAGTCGCTCACGGGGCAAGTACAAATGCTATCATTCACCGCACACCTCTCTCTGACACAGCGACAGTGGGTGCCCCCCAATCCCCTCCCTCCTCCCTCCCCCCCCCCACGCCTATCCCTCAAAGACACCACACACGTCGACACACACACATCTGTTGCGTAAGGCAGGGGGAGTAGAAAGCTATTGATGTCTCTAGAGGGTGTGCCCCAAAACCTTGAGACCGCAAAGGGCGAGGGTGACCTGAGCACTCGAGGGGGAAGGGGGGGGGGGAGGGAGGGCATCACTACTTGAGGAGGACAAGACGAGTCCAGCGGTGTGTGTGTGGTAATTCTACGAGTGTAGGGTTGAGCTAAGCACACGCACACCGCGTCCATCGATGATGGATCAAAAATTTTTAGAGCAGAAAAAAAATAATAAAAGCAAAATATGGTGGCGGTGGTGGTGGTGATGGCGGCGGTGAGTACGTTGACCGGAAACGAGGTGACAGTCGCCGAGCTACTCGCCCGGTGCGCACGCAGGCGAAGTTTAATCCAAGTCGATCTCCAGCTGCACGGACGTGGGTTTCAACGGAGTTCCGGGACGCGAGTTGACTACGTCAGAGGAAAATCGAGAAGGCTCGAGATCCCTCACAGAGCTCCCCTCGGCGCTGTGCGGTAATGATGCCTCCGGTGGCACTCCTCGCGCCCTGAAGGGGTGCACTCGTGCCTTGTCGAGCGGATTGGCTGTACCAGGAGGGGCATTGGAGATCAGTGGTACTGGTACGCGCTCTCCTTCACTCTGAAAGGCCGGCTGTGAAGCGATCGCTTTTAGCCTGCCATGGCGAGTGCGCACTAGCGACTTGGGCCGGCGCGCCACCCCTTGCTGTGCGAGGGCCTCCAGCTGCTTTGCCTCCAGGGCGCTGCGTTGCGCCTCGAGAACTCGCTGTGCTCGCTCAGCGGCCGACAGCTCTGGCAGCCCCCTGGTGGTGGTATCGAAGGTGCCGCATTCGTCGCTTTTCACAGATGCACTGCGGTCACCGCCTTCGTAGCCGTCCGCATTGAGGTCATCCGTCGACGGCGCGGCCTTCGGCATTGGCGCTAGTCCACCACCTTTGTTCCCTGTGCTGGGTAGAAGCGTGCCACCAGTGTTGTTGCGCCCCACGATGTGCGTACCCGCGGAGGCGTGGGCACCAACTGCATTGGTCTGGTGGCTGTGGTGGTGCGATTGCGAACCGTGACGGTATGCCGATGAGAGAAATTGCTCTTCGGCGCTGTCGTCCAAGCCCTCCCATGGATCCCGTGGCGGCATGCCGCCAGAGGGACTACCTCCTGTCGCACTCCCCGGCTTCGGTGCCGGCTTGCGTGAGGTGACCTTGATATGCTCACCGGGTGCAAGATATTGTGATTTCAGATGGCGCTTCGCAAACACCGGGTGGGTCGCAGCGGGTGTGGAGGACATTGTGAGTAGGCAGAACACACACACACACAGACGCACAGCTCAATCAAGTAGATTGCGTTGCTGGCACACGGAAAGATGATGATGATGATGGTGTGTGTGTGTGTGAGTGTGTGTGACCACGAGTCAGTGAGAACCGCTCAATTTTTCAGCGATCGCACTCCGTGGGCGTCTGCGTTTACACCACCTGTATGCAAGAAAAAAAAAAGACGAGACGAGAGCGGGAGAACGAACGGGCTTTGTAGTACAACAAAGTGAAGCCTTAGTCTCTCTGCCGCTCTTTCTGATGTTTCGTTGGTGTTCGCTGTGAGCGATAGCGTTCGTGTGGAAGTGCTGCGGTGCACGGGCGCGAAGCACGGCTGTGGTCTCAGAGGAATAAAGAAACAGAGGAAGAAGATAAGGAAGATGCGTTCATAACGTCATCCGCTGCACAGGATTCTACATGCGTGCTCAGACACTGCGCGTGCAGACAAGAGAGGCGCATGAACGTCAGCACGAGGCTCAGAGAAAGAGGGGAAGGGTGACGATGTGCCCTGCAGTACGCGTGCGCCGCCAAACATGAGGGGGGGGGGTGCTGGCGGCTTCGCGCACATCTGGGGCCTCCTGTTCCCGGGTGTTAACAACGAAGCCATGTCTCCGTGATTTGCACACAGTACATACGTACATGTATGCAGTATGTAGTATGTTGTGCGTGTGTGTGAGTATGCATGTGCGTGTCAGAAGATTAGCAGAACGTGCGGGGATACACAATATCAATAAAACACGTGCGAGAGAGTACGCGGACGACGTCCGAGGGGAGCTTACCGCGACACCACCATTGGTGGTAGTCCTCAACACACACACACACACACAAACGTCACGGCTTGCTCAGCCTTGCGGCGTGCCATCGTAACGTCGACTGTGCAGTAGATTGCGCACCCGAGCAACCATCTCGGGCGTAACCTCCGTCTTTGCTAGGCGCTCACTTCGCTCGGCTCGCGACTCATCCGAAGCAAGTCGGTTGTCTGCATTTATCAGGAGTCCACTCGGCTCGTCACGGTAGGTGTATCCCGTCACGCCATCGTAGACGCCGCCCGGCGCGTCAGGCACGTACGTCGGTTTAAAGTCACGTTGATAGTACCGCTGGCGGTTCAGCTCGATATTGTCGAGGATTTCATTTGCTCGCTTCGACTGTTGCCGACCGACATACAGAACAAAGACCCCGGCGCCCACGGTCAGCGTGCCACGCCACTCCATCCAGACGGTGCGCACGACACCCCGTTCGCCGTATCGTGAGAGCACCTCGGGGTTTTCGATGCCTAGACACCACGCCTTTATGCGTGTAAAGGTGCTCACGTGGTGCACCAGCCGCGGGTGTGTAAACTTGGGCGGCATGTGGTTGATATCGCTCGAGATGGGGTGGGGGGAGAGGAGGGGGAGTTGTGGTCTGTATGATCTCGTCGATCGAGAGCAGCAGTAACAACACAACACAACACAACACAACAACAACAAAAAAACCACCAGCGCTGTTGCGAAAAACGCTGAGTGGCAACGAGAATAATAATAATAAAATGTTGGCACCAATTCGCGTAGGCAGTGAACAGGGCAGGGGAGGGGGGGGAAAGAGAGGGGGAAGGGGGAAAAGAGATAGTTGGCCAGTTGTGTTCGACAACAAGAGTCACCCCATATACGTGCGCAAATGTCGAGCGCGATACTGGCACTGGGCACCAAAGGGATAAAAGAGGGTACACCATAGGTACAGGGAAGGAGGCGATGGGGAAGGCTCGACGTGTGTATGCGCTTGTATGTACTGACCACGTTAGGTGAGTTGAGCGCAACCGCGGGCTGTGTGCGTCTATCCCCCGTGCCGTCGACGGGGCCAGCCTCGAATACAAACGTGTAGGCGGGGTTTACGGTGGAGAAGTGGGCAGTCACACTTTAAAGGCGAAGACGGCGTTGTACGTACGCATGGAAAGCAGGGCGAAAACATAAAGTGAGACACCCTTTATTCTGAGCCCTTTATTTTTTTCTCACGAGTGTATCGTACGTTGTTCACAGGGAGTCCACTCAATTCACAATCGTGATGGAGGTGTGTGAGTGGGTGATACCTCCAGTGACACGCAAAAAAAAAAAAAAGATGCGAATCATTTCTGGTGAGGGGGCGGAGGACCATGGAGGCAGCACCCACACGAAAAGAGCCACGAGGCACTAGACTCACACGCGCTCGCACCGAAGATACGCAATACCTCCACGACAGGGGGGAAGAGGGGGAGAGTCGAAGACACCACGGCCACGACACCACCAAACAAAATGATGGGTAAGTGCCTGCCGTGTATCAATGCACTCGCCTTGTTTTTAGCGATTCTCAGAGCATCGCCCACACTGCCGAACCCCTGGTCTTTCTCCCGGGTGATGTCAATGAGTGAGCACCCACGCAGAGGACACTATGAACGACACTCACTCAAATATAATGGTGGGGAGAACTAGATGAGAAAGTGTCGGCAACGCCAGTGATCTTCCTTTTTTCTTCAGCCTTACAGTTTTCGTGAAGTCTGACTGCACTCTCCACAGGGTTTAAGCGACAGAGTAACAGAAAAGAAAAGGGGGAAGGGGTGTGGGAGTAGGGAAAGCAAGAGGACAGCGTGGCGGCGGCGGCAAGGAGTGCGAGAAGGGGGGGGGAAGGGGCTGCCGGTGCTAGCCAAGTGGACTGTTCTACAGAGAAAAGTCGAGTGGGTGGGTGGGGAGGTGGGGTGGGGGAGAAAGTATGACAAGCTTCGAGGACAAGGAGGCTCTGTTATACAGTGAATTGGAGCGCTCTCGCCCTCCACAAACCTTCCACCCACCATCACCACCACCTCCAAACATGTCCCGCTTTTGGTAGTCCGCCATTATCCCTTGTCCCACACACCCAACCTTACGCTCGTCGTCGACTTTCGGCATAACCTCTTCTCTCCACCATCATCACCACCGCCACCCTCTTCCTGTCTCTTGGCATCCTCATGCGTTACAGACCGCTTCTGCTATTATGAGTCTGTCAGATTGTACAGAATAGAAAAAAAAAGAGGCAACGGTCTGCGCTTGCGGAAAAAACAACAAAAAAAAAAAGACAGGTGGCTTACAAGGAAGCAAAGACTCACACCCTCCAGTGAGACGAGAGGCATCAAGGGAGGGGAAGTCCACTGAAGACGCAGCGCGAAACCGGACTTGGAGGAGAAAAAAAAACTCTCGTTTTTTTTTAATTTGTGCGTTTTTTTTTGTGTTTGTTCCCCATTGTTACCGCTGGGGGAAGGGGGAGGGGGGGGGCGACCAGCGGGCGATCTTTCGCCGGAAAGGTCTCACGGCGGGTGTGCATGGCAAGTCTGCATGAGGAATGCATTCGAGGCCTCCCGTGCATGTGTGCGCACACATACAAAACACACCAGCGACAGGGTATCCCCCTCCCCCCCCGCCCTCTTTGAGGAGAAATCTTCTCTCCCTCCTCTTTACAGCTTGCTGGAAGGCTGCTCTCGCGCCCCCGTCGTCACGCTGCGGTCTCGGAAAGCCATACACAGGTCCACCTCATGGCGGCTGCCAAGGTAGACCGGCGTGCGCTGATGGAGGCGGTTGATGGACTGCTCTAGGATACGGCCATTGCTGCCCATCGCCTTACCACCTGCCTGCTCCACGATCATCGCCATTGGCGCGGCCTCATAGAGGTAGCGCAGTTTGCCATCCACCTGTGCCGTATCCTTCGGGTAGCAGAAGATGCCTCCGTAGAGAAGTGTTCGGTGTATGTCGCCGACCATGGAGCCGATGTAGCGCGCGCTGTACGACGTTTTCTTGTTCGTTTTGATGTGATCCACGTACTCCTTGAACCACGGCTCCCATTTGCTGTAGTTGCCCTCGTTGACGCTGTAGATGCCGCGCTTCTTTGGGATGTTGATGTGCGGGTGTGTGAGAATGAATTCGCCGATGTTGGGGTCAAGCGTGAAGCCGTCCACACCTTGTCCAGTTGTCAGCACGAGGTTTGTGGCACTGCCATACACGGCGTACCCGGCAGAAACCATTTGAGTTCCCTTGAGCGTCCGGATCACCGCCTTAGCCTCATCCACAGTGTTTATCGTGGTGTCCTTAGGCAGTCGCCACACACCCCAGATGGAGCCTACAGAAACGTTGGCATCGATGTTGCTGCTACCATCCAGGGGGTCAAAGAAAATGAGATAGTCGCCACGGTGTTCACGATCTGCGACGATCATATCGTCTTCCTCCTCGCTGCCTATCGCGCACACACTGGTGGAGCTCAGCAGGTACGCCTTGAAGGCCATGTTCGAGATTACATCCAGTTTGGCCTGATGGTCGCCTGTCGCATTCGCTGACTGTCCAGCGATATATCCCAGCATGCCCTTCATACCAGCACGCCGGATGTTCTTCTCAATCACCTTCACCGAAGTTTGGATCGCCATCATCAAGAGTGTGAACTCCCCGCGACTGTGCTGCGGTTGATTCTTGATGATGTACTGGGTGAGGGTGATGGGAGTGGGGGTGCGACGGGTGTCCATGATGGGCCAAAAAAGGGAAAAAGACGCCACGGCGAAGAAAATGAAAAATAAAGGTTGGGTGTGGAATGAAAAATGAAACGAGGAGAAGGAGGGGGGGGAGGGGGAGGGAAGGCGGAGAGAGCCAGAGGTGGACGTGGACGGGGTAACACCGGTTGTCTAGACCGAACTCTTTGACTACTGTAGCGATCGGACCCGTAACTAAGCAAATAACCGTGTGAGCACGATGGTGGCGGCGGCGGCGACCAACGAGAATGATCAAAAGAAAAGGGTGAGGGGGAGTTGTGGCCAACGGTGGGTGGGGTCGGTCGGTAGCCAGTGTTCAAAACGCATGCACGCAAATGTGAAGCAAAGGGCCTACCGACGCACACACGCACACAGAAGGGGGGGAGAAAGAAAATAGGAGAGGAGAGAGAATCGAAAGAGAACAATATTTGAACGACAGTGAGAGAGGAGAAGCGCAACAGACCAACGGACACGCACACACATGCGTCTCGCGCGATTCAAGGCAGGGGTGCCGTACCACAGCGGCAGCAGTGGGTGGATAAGTGGGGAGGGGGGGAAGGAGGGGTAAGAGAAAACCAAGACCGCTGGTGCCTAGCTCATTCTGCTGTATTCACCCATAACCACCACCTCCAAAAAAACTTTTTTACTTCCCCTTGTGAAAAAATGTGCGGTGGGCTCTGTAGACATCCCCATCACCGCTTCCCTTTTTATTGAGCGGTGGTGGTCGTCGCTTTTCTCGTTCGTTTTTCAACTCTGCCTTTGCTTGGCGTGCCGAGTGCATGTATGTGTGTGTGTGTGGCACCCTCTCCCCCGCTTCCCTTCCTGCTCTACCTTTGTTGTTGTTGTCGGAGAGAGTGGAGGAGGACGGGGGGGGTCACGATCGATGTGAACACGTTGGTGGAAAAAAAAATAGCCAAAGAAGAGAGAGGCGCCGGAAACACACACGCCCACGCCCCTGTGGGGTGAAGGGGGGGGGAGGGGGGGGAGGAGACGATCACTTCTGAGAGACATAAAGTGCACACGAGGCGACTTGTGATGCAACAGTCACACAATCCGGGTGTATGCGCTCCCATACACGAACGATGAAAACATCACATGTGGCATCGACCGGTCTGGGGCCCATGCAGGATATGTAAATCAAAGAAGTGGGACGAGGGCACCGCTCCCCCACACCTTGCCGTCCCCCGCCCCTCTACACCTCTTCCTCCATCGAGGCGCACACACAGAAGACGAGGCGACGACCTCTTCATTGAGTGGTCTCGGTGCGGCGGGCAAAGACCGAGCGAATACGCAACACATCATGTGATGCCCACTCCTCCTGTGCGGTGTGCACCTGTTGAAAGCCCTTTGCCTTCAAGAATTGCACCACACGGCACACCCTGTCATGCACATCGTGCACTTCAACGACGAGCTGCTCGATGCGCTTCCACTCCGACGCGGCGATGCCCTGCAGCACGTCCCACTCAGCTCCCTCCACATCCACCTTCACCAGTGCGATCGGTCCCTCAGCAATGCGGCGGCGCATTGCGACGTCTGCCATGCGAGACGATGCCCGTTCGAGGAGCTCACCGAAGGAGACGCAGTCGCATCGCACGCGCCTCCGCTGTGATGGAGATACGAGTAAGAATATGAGAAACAGGAATAAAGCCGGCGTGAGCAGCATAACGACCACCCACTGCAAAACCGGCTTCTCAAGTAACCAACACAAAAGAAGGGTCGGCTGTGCTGGCAAAATTCCTGAGGTGACATTGTCGCGCCCCATCACCGACAGCTGCGTACAGAGAGAGACAGCCTTCCAGGGACGAGTTATCTCTCTCTCGTACATTGAGGCCCCAGCAGTTACACGCGGGTCAACGATGAACTCGGCGCCGTTCAGAGATGTGGCCGAAACACCCAACTGTTCCACCCACACCTGCTGCCCGTAGCGGGCCGTGTTCTCCTTCGTCAACGCACACATTTCAGGAATAGGCTCGGCCGCCACGACGATGGCCTGCGGATTCGCCTCCAGCACGAACATGCTAAAGAGACCAACGTGACTTCCAACGTCGATCACCAACGGACTGCCAGTGGCGGGAACATTGACCCCATATCGCATGTAAACTGTGTCTGTGAAGATCTCCCGCGCCACCATTGCTGTCCCCCAGTCTCCACTCACGGCCTTGTACTCCACAGACTTTGGGCAGCCGGAAGCATCGGTGAAGTGCTGGGTGCGTGTCGTGAGTTGATTGGTGCGCAGGATACGCTGGTGAGCCCACATGCAGAACGCAGCATACGCCCCGAGGCAGCCAGTCAGGTACATGAGCACCATAGCGCTGTGGCACTAACGTATCCCACACACATGTGGGAAAACAGGGAGTCAAGGTTCGTGGCGCCACCGAGTTGCGACCAGCAGTCGGTGAGGAGGGGAAGGGGAAGGGGAAGGGGAAGGGGAGGGGGCACTGATGAGTGTGGCCTCCTCAGAATGTATATCGAATATGTGCCTTTGTCTGCACGATGCACCCACGCGCCAGGAACAGGGAGGGAGAAGAGCAGTGGAAATAAAACGGTGGGTGGGCACAAACAGCCACGTGTGAAGCAACACGTCCGGAATGGTGTGTGTATACGCTGTCTGAGTCTTGGGTGAGGCGTTGCCCCGTAGGTGTGCCTCGGGAAGCCATCAAGAGAACGAGAGTGTCACAGACACTGGATCGCTGCCACCTTGACCCAAGTAGTAGTTGTTATCACGCTCTCGGGGTGTTGGTGGCGCACCCCCCCCCCCTACAGACCACTCTCCTCCACCTGGCGGCGTACATGCGGAGTGCAGTACACAACTGCTCGTGGTTTCACACCCCAGCGCTATGCGAACGATGTACAGTGGGAGAAATGAAAATGCATTGGGGACGAGAAAGTAGGGAAGATGTGGACGCCCCATCTCGAGCATCGCCCCCCGGCCGGAGCTCGGGACCAGCGCCCCCACTCCTCTTGCCCCAAAGGGTGTAAAGCCCCGCCAATCCACCTCCTCAATTCTCTGGCACGTACACCCTCGCACTTCCACCTCAGCCGTGGATACGATACGAGGCGCCGCTTTGCCCTAGACAACACGGCCTCACGCGCGGTAGACCGAGCGTGCGTCCTCTTGAGAAAAAAAAATTCTTTTTTTTGTTCCTTCAGTTCTTCAGTTCATTTATTCCGCAAATCGAAAAAAATCCCCACGCAGACTCACAAACACAAAACGATGAAGAGAGACGTTACTCATTTTTTGTGTGTGTGTGCGTGTGTGCCCTATCCGCTTCATGCGGCTCCTCCTCGTTTGCCGAGTTTACCGATTTTACTTTTTTTTTCTTGTTGGGGTGATTCACGTGACGTTGTGAATTCAACGTTTGGCACACACACACACACACACACATCCACCTATTTATGAGAAAAGCACGACGAACACACGTTACATGCACAAAGCGTGCGTTCTGTACGCGGCCATCCAGTGACGGGGAGACCATCTGTAGGGTATGAGTCCGTACGAGCTTGTGTGGCCGTGCATGTGCACTGACACCTCCAGATAGGCGCACAACGCATCTGAGCGAAAAAAAAGCAAAACGTCGAGAACATTACAAAACGCGGTACTGTTGCTGCTTCTGCTGCTGTTGCCCCTGTCTTCGCCCTCTTTCAAGTTATTGTTTTTATCTCCCCCACCCTCCATTCTATAAAAGAGCACTTTACATCCCCTTGGTGCGCGGCGAGAGACCGTGAACACGATACCTTCTCTTCATGATTAACACGGAAGACGCCGACCCACAACTCGCTCCCGAATCACGCGCGCCGGTTCATCGCACGAGTTTAGGGAAAAACACTTTTATTATTAGCTTTCCAACGACTCTATTAATGGCACATAACGGAGATATTCCCAAACACTCAACCATCATCACTTGGTCTGCCCCCACCAGCTCATCGTGTTGTGCGAAGCAGTGTTAGACACGCAATACGCGAGAGCTGACTCAGCCGTCTAGACACGGGCTCTGCCTCCAGTTCTGCCCATCACAACTTCGCAGACAGCCACCGAGACGCTCTCCTCATGCCGGTCGACACGCAGTGCGCGTTCTCCCCTCGGGCTAGCGTGAACCATTACTCCCCTATACCGGGTGAGTGCCGGCTGACACGCAACCCCCGGGTCAAACCCACACTTACTCATTATGTACTTGGCAGAAATGAGTTCCCCCTTCACGAAGGCTGCGTGAGCGCTACACCGTGCAGAATCGGAGTGCCAGACTGAGGTATCAGCGAATCCTTTGACTTCACTGCGGGCGAAGGCCTTCGGCGATGAGCCAGTGCAGAGGTGTATGTGTATGTGTGTGTGGGGGGGGGGGGGGAGGGAGGGAGGGAGGGCAGGGCGAACGCGAGACCGAAAAATAAACTTTTCGTGGAGACGCAGGAGACAAACACTAGACAAATCACGATCGTCGGCGCCACAAAAACCAGAGAAGACACACACAAAATCAAAAACATTTTTTCCTTTCTGGATGGCACCCGTGGAAAAAAAAGGGGGGCCAAAGTCGCGCATTATCTTTGTCACTGTAAAAAAAAAGGATTGGAGAAACAGTGGTGTGGTGTGGTGTGGTGAGGAGAGGAGAGGCAACAGCAACGAGAAAAAAAGAGGCGAGTCAGGCAATCTGATACAGCAAGGGACGTCAGTGACGAGGAGGAGACTGAGCCAAAAGCAACAGTCCCCTCCCAAAAAGTGCTTTGGCGTGTGTGCGTGTGTGTGTGTGTGTGCGCGCGCGCAGGGAGGAGAGGGAGGGGGAGAGGGGCCTGAAGAGAGCAGAAAGACACCACGAAACGAAGAACGAGGGCAAAGGACACGAGGGAAATGAGGAGGGGGAGGGGGAGGAGAGAAAAACACTCGGACAGAACAAAACAAAACACTGAAAAACAAAATGGGCAACAGGAGAATGGTAATAAAGCAACAAGACAGTCACCAATAACAGCACCACACACACACACACACAGACACACAAATGGGGAAAAAAATGCTGTAGCTTCGAAGTAGAAAAACGAGCCTTATGCGGGCACTTTGATGATTGTCAATAATGCTTCCGCGGCACGTCTCTCAGTGTGCGTGCAATCATTTTTTCACCCTCTTCTCTTTTTGCTGCAGGTCGTCCCGTCATCTGCCGTAGTTTTGTGCGGCAGTTGTAAATGACAGAGAGCACAAAACCAGAAAGACAGGAAGGATCCCGCTCCAGCTGTTGTGGTGAATAACAGTAGTGAGGACAGCGGGGCAGAAAAGGAGAAGGAAAAAGGAAAAGGAAGGGGAGAGGGGGGAGGGGGGAGGGGGGGCGGTACTGTGACCAAAGGCAGTGAGAACGATGAAGGCTGCAGGCATGCATTCCACACACCCCATCCACCAGCATTACAGGGGCACAGCAGTGTTAGCCATACATCCGACGATCATACCACTCTCCTTTTTTTTTTACACAGTCCTCCATCTTGTGCTCGCATCGCCGCCTCTAATACAACTCGTGCAAGTCCCTGTGGCAACGAAAGCCGTGGCCCCACGTATGCGCGAGTCTACGCGAGCGCTCGCACCCTTTACTTATCGTGCCCAACGTCTTCGTAACTCGTGACACTCCCACCACCACAACCCTGAGAACAACCTGTGTGACCTCTTGTTTTATATCGACGCATGTGCGCCCTCAGGTGATGGGCTCTACCCCTCCCCCTCCCCCCTCTCCCATTCACATTTGGACTTTAGCGGGAGAGCGGTCTGTAGAAACCCGCAAAACATCTCTCTTCTGGTGTCCTCAGCGAATGAGAAAATGTGTGCGTGTGGGAGGGAGGGGAGGGGGAGGGAGGGGGAGGGGAGCACTGACAGAGACGACCCCCTTTGAAGGAAATACGGAGATAATGATCACGAGAAAGTGGGGGAGGGGGAATCATCAGAAGGGGAAAAAAAAAAAACAACAAAACTACAGCGGAGCGAACACGAGCACGCACACGCACAGAGCCGGCAGCGGGGGAGGGAGGGGTGGGGGGGGGGAAGAGCGCGCGCCAATGGAAAGAGATGCGAGGAAGATGTTATGCACTAGAAACAAGGAGAATCCACCAGGGGTGGTACACACCGAGACAAAAGATGAGCACAATAGTTGCATGAGCTTGAAGATACACACACACACACACACACACGCTGCCAGAGTTGGGGGAGTAAGTCAAGGAACCGTGTAGAGGGGAGGGAGGGGGGGGAGAAGGCAACCAGTGTCAAATGCACAACTTCTTGTTTTCTGTTGTTCTCAGAAGTGTAAAAGAAGACCACAACAGAGAACTTAGGGAGGGGGAAGAACGACGCCGAAGACGTACAATCAAACCGCTGGCACACACGCACACACACACACACAGTCACCTGTCCATGCCCATCCACGGAAGGAGTGGAGCGCAAAGAGAGGAGAAGGAAAGTCCGCTCCTTCAACCCAATCGTCTTCCTTTGCCCCGCCTGTTAGTGAATTAAGCGCAGAGGCACGCATGACAGCGGAGTTGTATATGGGGACATCTTCCCTCTTCCACGTGTGGGTGTGTGCTTGCATCAGACTCCGCCAGCTTTGAGCGTGAAAGGAGGAGGGAGGGGGAGGAGGAGGGAGGAGGAGGAGGAGGAGGGGGAGAAGGGGGAGAGGGGGAGAAAAAGACACCTTTGCTTTCACACGTATGAGAAATCAAACACAAAAAAGGGGGTGGGGTGGCGGGAGGGAGAAGGGGAGAGGGATCGGTAGGAGGCTGCAGTGGGGGAGGGAGGAGGGGGAGGAGGGGGGAACGACGGAGGGAGTTGTGTATCCGTAGGTGCGTGCGCGTTCAGCATATTCGCGGAAGCGATGACTACACCAAAAAGGTAGAGTAGACATTTGGGGGGAAGGGAAAAAAGGGAGGGGGGAGCGATGTAGAAGAGTAACGCCAATAGAAATGAGGATGAGAAAACGAGAAAGAGGGAATCGAACAACACCACCACCACGCACAGATGTACACATCTCGGCTCTGCGACACAGGGTAAACATCCAAGAACACTTATCACAAACAACAGGGAGGGATGGGAACAGCTAACCAGCGCGTGAGAAGCACAGAGAAAAAGTCAAGGGGACACTACCGACATGTTAAAAGGCAGATCAGCGGATGAGAGAAGGGGTGACGAAGGCGCAAGGCATGTACAAGCGGGGAGAGATGCAACGTAGGGAGCACACGCTGGCAAACCAGGAACTAACTGAGAAGAGAGGAAGAAGCAAGGAGGAGGGAGAGACGAGCGTCGCAGGTGATGTGGCGTGGACTGCCCTCTAGTTGCAACCTTGTCAATGCTGCACACCCTTTCGCCCCTTGCATAAGTCGTGTGCAGCAGTGGGGTACATGGCGTTGATCGGTTCCAGATGTCATGCCAGCCGCGGCTCCATATACACCTTCGCATGCAAGCCAACACCTCTCTCGCAGCTCGCAGCTCGTCGCTCTTCACGCACACGCATGCCTGCAAAAAATATATATACTAACACAAGACATGGCCTGTCTTATCCTCATTATCGCCACCATACTCCCCTATCATACGTGTGAGAGTAAAGCACACTCGCTGACGCGAATATCCCCCGTCCCCCGACTTGGCAAGACTTATATCTGGCCGCATCCCTGTACGCTTGCAAGTACACGAGCGTGTGTCTGGGAAGATGAACCGCGCGCCCACCCCCCTCCTACAGAGGTGAAGAACGACGACTTCGCCCAAATATTTCAAGCTAGACAAAGATGTGCGATGACGTATGTATACAGGAGGGGCAAGCACCCACAGAGAGTCACCCCACGCACACACGTAGAGCGCAACAACCTCTCTAGATCAAAATGAAAACCATTACGCCACGGAGACACTCGTGGTGGCCAAGCGAGGGCGCAAGAAAAAAAAAGGAGAAGAGGGAGACTCGGCATGAAGAACCGAACACACGCGCACACAGACAAAAAAAAACGCTAACCACGAAATACGCACAGATGCATGTAGACTCGTAAGGGTGTGGCCTGCGCCAAAAACAAAAAGCAAACGACGGAAGGAATGCAGGAAGTCAGTTTGTCATTTGTCTGTCTTTTTACCCTCCTCCCCTCCCTCCGCAGGTCTGCGTGCAACTTGGCAAACAAGGAAAACTATGTCACACATATAAGCACACAGATAAACAGATATATATGTGGTGTACAAACGCGCTCCCACCCCCTCCGCGCATCCACAGTGGCTATATCGCCGCAGTACTCCCGAAAGTGCATGCAGGAACGCCTAGCTCCATCCCATCGGCGGGTACATGCCAGTGGTGGCCATCGTTGCCGTATTCATCGTCACGGGCTCCATAGTCCCTTGGGGACGGTGGGCACCGTCGTCATCGACCACAAGCGATGTCGTCGGGTTCGTGGTCTTGATCTCCTCCATGCGTGAGAACTGAATGTCGAGAGTGAAGGTGACGCTCTCGCCCAGGGTTACAGGCTGGCCTTGCAGAATATTCTTCACGTGCTCCGCAGACTCACGAGCGTCAAACTGAACGAGTGCCTGAACACGGTTGTGGTTCCACTGGCTGCTCTCATTCTTGGGAAGCACCACGATACGCTCCACGGTGCCGTAGTTGGCGAAAATCTGGTACACAATCTCTGGTGTAATGTGCGCCGCAGCAGACACATCGTACTGCGTGTTGAACATAGACACAAGCAAAGTACGCGTCGCGTGCTGCGTGGCGGTGAGGTTCTGGTGGTTGCTAAAACGAATGTACACACGGCGGCCGTCGATCTCCGCGTAGCCAGGCTCCTTGAAGAAGTCCACCAGCTGCTCAGCACTCTTGGGGCTCTTCATCTCAATGAGAGCCTGGTTCATCTGGCGCAGCATCACGATGTGCTTGATGTCACCAAAGTTTTGGGCGAGGTTCTGGATGCTAAGCTGCGTCACTTCAGGTGTGACGTTGCGCATGTGAATGACGGAGCTCGTGTTGCCAATCTCGTTGTTCCGCGGCCGCGTCTGCGTCTCTGGCAGAGCCTTTCCTTGGTTGTTGCCTTGCCCTTGGTTGTTGCCTTGCTGCTTCTGCATCGACGAAGGTGGCACGCCGTTTTGATAAGGAGGCGCGTAGTTCGGCACCACGGAGACCCCAGTGGACATGGAAGGAGGCAGCACACCGGGCTGGTAGGACATCATGTTAGGCTGGCCGTACATTTGACCCGACACAAACTGCTGGCCGTACATGAGATGCACGAGCCAGAGAAAAAGAAAATAGCGACAAAGCTATGACAACTGAAAACAGAATGAGGAAGAGTAGGAGGAGGAGGAGGAGGAGGGAGAGGGAAAGGGGGGGGGAGGGGGGGGGGCTAAAGACACAGATGCCAGAGCAAGTCGGAAGCACACGAGGGAGGGAAGATGATATATAAACAAGGCGAGAGGCTGGGGGAACGAATCTACGTCACTCTGCTTTCCAACAAAACAAGCAGAAAAAAAAGAGAAAAGCCCACGCAAAAACAAAAGGATTTTGATCAGAGAAAGACAGACAAGACGTTGGCCTCCACAGACGGGGGAAGAGAAGTGAAAGATGGTGTTCTGGTGCGAGTGTAACTATCTGTACAGGTACGTTGTTGTGTGAGGAGCGTTGGTGAGGGAGAGGGAAGAAAAGAGGGGGAAATGTTTCTTCGACAGCTGAGACCTCAGACTATCCGAGTGATAGAAGGGGAAGGGGGAGGGAAGAGAGGGGAAGGGGGGGGGGGGGGGGGGGGGGGATGGTGCGCCGTATAGTCTGCAGGTGTTTGAGAAAAAGAAAGGCCAAAGGAATAAGACGTGAGAGAGGGGGCGGAAGAGATGGCGCAATCACAAGCACGCAAGAAATCGGCAACACGCAAGGGAGAGGAGGGGGGGGGGGAGGGGGGATGATTGTCGACGCCAGGCAAACGCAAAATCGAAATATGTTGAGAGAAAGCGAAGCAAAGGGAGATGGGGCGTGACGTACAAAAAAAGGGGGGAAGGGGAAGACAGCCGAGGAGGAGAGAACGACAAGCAAATAGAAATGGGGGGGATGAGGGGAGAAAATATGGGGAAGGGAAGAAAAAGGGGGTCAATCGCTCACTTGTACTCTGCTTTATATATATATATATTCTCTTTTGCTATTTTGGTGATATCGTCTTCACTTCCCTTTAGTGGTGTCACCTACAATTAGGGAGAGACAATGAGGTGAAAAATGAGCACACGAGGCGAGCAAGGCAAAGCAGAGAACAAAGCCACACACACACACACACAGCCCAGGAGAAAGTAGAAAACCAGAAGTCAGTGCGTGTGCAGACGTCGTGAGCGGCGGAGGGAGAGGGACAGGAGAAAAAAACAAGAACAAAAGAATTTGGGGGCGGGGCGGGGCGGGGCGGGAATGCCAAAAGGTCGAGGGCCACAAGAGACAGACACGTAAAAAGTGGGGGGGGGTGACAAGACGAGACTCAGAACGAAGCACAACAACGACGCAGCAGGCCACGCAACACAGAAATTTACTAACTAAACTCTCACGAACACTCAGACAGACTCGGAACCCGTCGTGGGAAGAGAGGAAGAGAGGGAGGGAAAAAAAAGAGGGTTGGAGTTGAGAGATCCAGAGATCCAAGACGCAGACGGACCCAACGCAGCACAGACTTTACAGACTTTTTTGTCGAGATGGAAAAAAAAGGACAAGGAAGGTAAAACACAATCGAAGAGACAAAAAAAAAAGGAGGCCAAGGGGAAGAAAGATGGGAGGGAGAAAGTAGAGAACAGAAAGAGGACCGGGACGTGTGTGCGTGTCTGCGTTCTGTTTAATTTTTCTCGTCTTCTCAGCCGCTTCTATTTGGCTTCTTCCTTCGTCTCCAAACGAGAAATATTTCTTAACTCGCCGACTGGTGCCCCTTTTTGTACTTTTTATTTCGGAGGGGGAGGGGGAGGGGAGGGGAGAGGGGGGAGAGGGGGAGGGGAGAGGGGGGGACAGAGGAAGGAAAAAGCTGAAACTTCTCCACAGATGTGTGTGTGTGTGTGTTTGTGTTTTTCGATGAGGGGAGGGGGGTGGAGGGGGTGAGGAGCGAAAGAGAAAAATGCAAACAAGCAGATGAGAGCGGAGACAACATTGCCGTTAGACGTGCGTCACGGCGACCAAGGGAAGACGGTGCAGAAGGGTCATCACGGGAAACGGGAGGAGGAGTACAGAATAATCGCAGAAACGGGTGTAGGTTCACTCCAGTTGAGCACAGCACAGAGAGAGTGAGAGAGAGTGAGCCTTGTGCACTGGGGGAACTGCAGAGCATCACTAACACGCGGAGCGTCAGCGCGAAGACCGTGGCAATGGCGGCCACCTAGGCAGTCGCACAATCCAGTCAGGGTGAACCCATACAAGCGTGCAAGACAAGGATGCAGAGAGGCTTTGCTGCCAGGATCAAAGGGAGTGCCTGAAGCATGAATGCATAAAAACTGCAGTGTATTTCACTGCTCATTTCTTCGTTTGTTTTGCTTTTGTATGACCACGAAAAGTGCGAGACTATTTTTCAGTTACCCCCCAAACAAACAAAAAAAAAACAAAAAATGAAATCGGCCAAGTAAATCGCGGCTGCACCTCTCACAGACACCCCGACCTCACAACGGCAACGTATCCTCACCTCCTCCCCAATCAGGGGGGCATCCATCAATGAAGAGCTCGAGAAGACAAGATTATGGCGGGCAAAGGCCAAGCACGTATTCCAAGAGTCTGAGGCTGTGCATGTTGAAGGGATGGAGTGAGGAGGAGGGGGGGGGGGGGAACGATCAAGCTCCAAGAATACCGTCAAGGGTGACATCATCATCACATACAAAAAAAAGGTTGTCGCCGTTTCCGCTGCCGTCTTCTTTCCCTGCCTCCCTGGCTCTTACACACCAGACACGTGCGATCCATACAGTCATAGCCTCGCCCACATATATGTACTCTCGGGCAGAAAAAGCCAGCGAGGATTTGCAGATGTCGCCTCACCACCTTTACATCCCTACGTGAAGAGGTCCTGCTCTAGCTGGTGCATGCGCTGGGCAATGCTGGCCATGCGCCTGCTTCGATGTCGGTCGACAAACATATCCCCCGTCAGCACACGGCGAGGGGGCGGCGGCGGAGGCACGCACGAGACACGTGCGCCGAGTTTGGCTGCAACTACCGGCTGTACCTTGGCTGGCTTCGACGTTGCTCGATACATGGCATAGCGCTCTTCATGCACACGACGAGGCTGGCGAGTCGATGCGTTTTCAGAGGGTGAAAGGCGTCGCCTCGCAGCGTCAACTTTCAGTGGCGACGAACCCCCCTGCGAATTGTGTAGAGGGGGGGCTGCAGCCGTTTTCCTCCGCGGCGACGCAGCACTGCCATTGCGCGGTATCACATAACGCCCGCCGGCCTCTAGAAACAAGCTGCCTAGATCCCGCGGCTCTGTAGTGACCCGCGTAGCACTTTTGTGAGGCATGGCCCTTTGGAAATCAAAGGTGGAATGCCGCATCGTTTCACGGTCGTGCAGACTCGGGGCCTCGCCACCGCAACTTTGCCGTGCATTACAGCGAGGACTTGGTGGTGACGTTGTCTTCCATGTAACCGACTGTTCCTCCGCTTCCTCCCCCAAGGAGGTAGACATTACGGAGATGAAGCTGGCAGAGGCAGGCGGTGCTGCGGTCGCATCGACCGGTGCAGTGGACACCTCACCCGTGGGCGACAGTAGTCGCTCTGGCTGCGTCGGCCCTGTGGTTTGCGGCACAGAGGTAGATAAAGGCTCCGCTTCGGGAGGGCCGGATGAGGGAATACACTGAGTCTTATCCCAGAGCGAGAGTCCCTCTCCCGCCGTCACCGATGAAGGATTGGCCTGCGCTGCCGAATGCGGCGAAGGTGAGAGAGTCGCTGACGCCGGCGCCAACAACTGGTCCTCGACCGTCTCGCCCACGGACTCCTGAGATACCCAGACGCTTGAGGATTTCTTCACATCAGGAGCAGCTGCGCGCTCGACGGGCGGAGGCAGTGCGGCTAGTCGTTGCTCAACTGCAGCAGTTCGCAGGCGCATCGCTGATGTCAGGGCGATCCCCTCGGACGTTAGTGCCTCAGCTGTCTTGTTCCGCTCGTATCGCTGGATCACCTCGCGCGTCTCCTTGATGGCCTTGTCCATCGCTTCTGCTGACATGTTGACGGCCACGAGCTCCGTATTGAGTCGCTGCAGATCAGACAGGGTCTCCCGAATTCCTGCGTGTGCTAGTGTCGATTTAGCAGAGGGAGGCACAGCGGTGGTGGATGCAGTTGTGGAAACAGCGGGACCATGTGCCTCCCTCCCCCATGACACACCAACGCTCTCCCTCTGTTGCGGTTGCGTTTGGGTCGCGTCAGTAAAGGTTACGCGTGGCGGTGTTGCATGATGACCGGCTGCAGATGCAGTGGACACTGGCGGCGCTTCACCAGTGAGACGGGCTGCAGACACCTGCAGCTCCAACAGTTGGTGGTTGAGGGTCATGAGCTCATTGCGTTGCTTGACAGTGTTCTGGACGAGCTGCGATTGTTCTACTGGGCTCAGTCCTCGGGGGTTCTGAGAGGCCGATGCCAGGCCGCGGATGCTCTCCACGACTCGTCGATAGAAGCCCTCGCTTTCAGCCTGGCGCGTTTCGAGAATCGCCTCGGCTTTGCGGATAAAGTCGTCTTGCTGTTGGAGCAGTCGCACAATTCCCGAAGCGTCCCCAGCGGTGGTGACGGTTGGAGTCACAGAGGGGCAGTCCAGCGTCAAAGCGGCTGCGACCGGCACAGACGCAGTCGGCGAGGCGTGCACAGGTGTAGCGGCGTTATGCCGAGCCAGCAGGTCGTCCGTGTAACGGCGAAAGTCGCTTATTTGCGTCGAGCTGAGCGCACTGGGAACAGCCGCAGGAGGGGTTGCTGGCGGAGGCAGTGAAGCGACTTGCTCGAGAGCGGGAGGCGCAGGCAGGGTAGCGACTGGTGCTGCAGTACCCGCTGGTGCCAAAGCTGTCTCGTCAACGGATCCATCTTGGACCGGTGAGCTCGTTGCAAGAGTCTGCAGAGTGGCAGCATCCACCGCTGGTGGGGCCGCACCGGCTGGCACGCGCTGCACCTGGGGATAAGAACGCCCCACCTCGGCGACGCTCGCCGAGTGCGCCGGCACTGATACATGGGGTGCTTGCCTCTCAATGTACTCGTGCTGTACCGCCGCCGCATCTGGTTCCAGGCTCGGGAGAGGCTGAGGAGCTGCATACACACTCGTTGCAGGCAGCGGAGGCACCTCGAGCACGGTGCCGGCAGAGGCACCAGCGCCAGGGCGACTTGTGAACCCTGGAGACACCATCTCCTGGCCATCACCGTAACGGATGTGTTCGCCGTCCAACGTGTACAGCCGCACTCGCGATGACTCCTTGCCCTTTGAGGTGGAGGAGAATGTCAACAAAGAAAGTGGGGTCGCTGCGCACGAAGGCGTGGTCGGTACAGCTCGCGCGGGCTGCGCACAAAACGTTGGGGGGTCTTCTGGGGGTTTCAGACGAGACGTGAAGGTTAGCAAACGTGGCCTCGCTGTGTCCGCAGTGAGCGGACGTGCGGCGACAGGCGGTGACAGCGCGTGCGTCGCTGTGATTTCCCTCGCCGTGTCGCTCCACTGGACGCGTATTGGCATAGTATTGTCGGCCACCCTCTCTCGCCGCCCGACTGAGCAGTCGCGGCGGTCGATGTGCATCACTCGGCGGCAGCACCGGCACTTCTTTCTTGCCTCGTTTAGCGCTGGAGAGCCCGCAGGGGTGGAGCTGCGCCTGCATAGGCGCGACTTGGAGTACCGACAACTGCACCCGAGACTCTCCGCTGCAGTATGACTGCAGCCTTTCGAGTAGAAACGCTTCTGAAACGATTCTGGCGTAGCGAGCGGGTCGGCGTAGTTGCTCGTCAACGTGGTGTACGTCGTGGCCGAGTCAGAGCTCTCGCCATTATCCTCGGCGGAGGCGGGCGATGTGACCATCGGAGTAGCACACGCCCTCATCACGCCTAACGCGCGATGGTGACTCTGTGTGGTCCCCAGTGTGTCCCACCATGCTACATCGGCTGGAGAATACAGACCCCCTCGCGCCGGGGTCCCTGGAGCCGAAGCCGCAGAAGCAGGGGAACCAGTATTAGCCTCGCCGCTGGCCTGCACCTTTGGCATTGGCCTCCTATAGTCGGTGCGTAGATCCTCCCTCGGATCACCACCTGAGGACAGGAGCGGCGCGGGTGTCGTCGTGTCCACAGCGTGTGCCAAAGCCACAAATGGTTTTTCCTGTTGAAGTGGCGCGGCGAGCTTTTCGGGGGTTGATGTGGTCTCTTGTCTGGCCTCCTCATGCTTCATGACGTGCCCCGCACGTCGCTGCAAACCACCGCCCGCGCTGCCGTCCACCACGGAGGCCGAGTCTGTAACGACGTGCATCCTCACGGGAGGGCGCAATCGGCAAAGATGCGCATAAAGGGGAAGCGCGAGCTCCTCAGAAAGCGGCGGTGGGTAGTCTCCGGCGTCACCCTTGACAGCCACCTCAGAGTCCGCACGGTGAACCCAATCCAAGGCTGCCGCACAGGCACTGTGAAGAAAGCCGGGCACCCGCTCGAGGGTCCAGAGCGCTTCGGTCCAAGTAGTAGAGAGAAGATACCGTCGCTCTTCCAGAGAGTGCGTGTGTGTCCACCTTGGCAGTGATGTATCGCGCTGATGGGAAAAGATAAAGGAAACGGTAGGCGCTGACGAGACTGCTGCTGTGCCGCCTTGTGTTAATGTCGATGCCTCAAAGGGCTCTGCGTGCAAAGCCACAGCAGTCACAGCTGACTCCGCCGCTGCGAGAGCTTTCTGCATGCCATCCTCTGCCGCTAAAGTTGCCGATGGTGCGCTACGGCTTTGGAGTGTGTCCATCAAGATGTAAAACTCACGCTTGAGAGATGCGCTGTTGCTCTGCCGTATATTTGACAGCTGCAGAAGCCGCGCCAAATAAGGCGCCCACGTTGGCTTGAGGGAAGCCGCGCTCCTCACACGTGAGGTGAATTTCCACTGGAACCACTCGAGTGGGAACGGGCTGCCCGACATCAAGTAGAGGACCTCCAGGGCACCAAGGAAGTCCTTCACGAAGGCCTCATCCGTCGTCTCCCCAGCCCACTTAGAAGATAGGGGCACACTCATGTTCTCCTCGGCACTCAGCGAGTACCGCACAAGGCAGAAGATGCGAAAGCACAGCACGAGCGTGCGCGACACCATCGTCCCTTCTGCCGACGCGGATGCAACAGCCGCAGCAGACGCTAGCGAGTTGCCAGCAGAGATGCGGTAGCTCTCGGCCACGTCACGCACACGGTACGGAGATAGGATATCAACCTGAGCCCACAACGCAGATGTCTGCGCCAGCGCCACCTCCAGACGCCTTCGGCCCACGTCGGTCGGCTGCAAACTGGCGCCCTGTTTGACGCCATCCTTGTGGGACAGGACATACGCTGCCAAAGCTGACGCGTAATTCTGTGTCGCAGCGAGGAGTCGCTCGGTCTGGTGAAAAAGCACTGCCACCAGCGCGGTAGTGCAGAACTCTTCGGAGAGGGTGCGAGAGAGGCTTCCAAAATATTTAGCATCCACATCTCGCTGGGTTGGACGCAGCAAGTGGCAGAGCGTCGCTGTGAGGGTGAAACTGTCGCTGCTGCTCTGGCACAGCAGACTGGCGGCCCATTCAGTGGAAGACTGCGCCAGCACAGCTACACAATTCTCGAACCAGGTGCGATTGCTAGAGAGCGGCATCAGAGCATCGACGGCTTGACGAAGAGCAGAAGCAAACAGCTGCAGGAATGTGGCCAAGCACTGCTGCCGACCACCAATGCCCAACGTGAGAAGCGCCAAATCAGGTCGGAACGATCCGTCAGCGGAGGGTACGCAGAGTAGATCGCCTGCGAAAACGAGCGCGGTCTCGAAGTCCTCTTGGTTTAAAAATGTGTACGGCTTGACTGCAACGCATACACCATCCTGCGGCTGTTTAAGAGAGAGACGCAGGCCGTGCGCATCATCAGCGAATACAAACACGCTGAGATCTAGGCAGCTCGCCAGGAGCACAGAACCTATACAATGCACGCAGTCTGCTACACCGGCCTGAGACGCCACAGAACAGGTACCGTTCAGGAGCGTCTCGGTGCGCACCATGCGCCGTGAGATCTCCTCAGCCAAGGCCACGGGGGGAACACCTGCCGCCAATCCGTCGAGGAGAAAACTCGACTCCGCCGACAGGGTCGCCCCCGGCGCTGCGATCACGCCTTGCGCCTCGGCTGACAACACAGCCCGGAGACCATCTCCCACGAGCGCCTCCTCACTACGAGTGGGAAACTTGCTGTTTCGGTACGCCTCTGCGAGCTGCAGAAAGAATGCGTCGGTGTACTGCAGCTGGTTATCCCTCCCGCGCTTCACGAGGGCCTGTTGAACAACGGAGGTCAGCGCCCAGAGGAAGCTCCACTCGGCCTCCACGTCCGGCTCAGCCATCCACAACAGTTGCTGATACACGCGCTGCACCATCATTACCTCCTGCTGTGAGGTGCCCACGTAGCGCAGAAGCGGCATAATGTCACGAAAGACGACAACAGGCAGGTTGTGGTGGTTCGTGGACATCGACAGCTTCTGTAGCGACTGTAAGCACTGACGCAGTGCAGCAGCTCCAACGCTGGTCTCTCCGATGACGCCGTACCCAGTTGCGTCACCGGCGCCGTCTACTACCACGCCTGCCGGTCCGGGAATCATCTCGCAAAAACTCGCGGACGTCACGCGCAAGAACAGCCCAACAACCCCGTTTGTGCAGAGAATCTCTCTTTGGTTGTGGAAAGATATGAGTCGCGGCGGCAAGGTCTCCCCCAACATCACTTCTTTGGACGATTTGCCGCCCGTCACTACGACGGGGAGCTTCAATGTGGCGCAGTCCACGTCATCAATGCTTAGCGACACCGTCGCCGGTTGCCCAAAATGTTCGCAACAGTGGATTCGCATGTCATCGCACAACACCAGCGAAACGCGGGCCCCTCGAGGTCGGTGCCTGTGCTGGATAGTGACTGTACACGCACTGATAGGCCGCTGTAGCCCGGGCACCAGAACGCAGCTCGTCAGTAGCTCCGACCCACCCTGTGAGTAGCACAGGTGCGCAAGACAGCTGGCCGCCCCGTACGACACAACCACGGTGTAAACCGCCGTCTCCTCGTCTACTTGAACGAAGCACGGCCGTGGCATCACACAGACATCACCACTCTCGCGCTCAATGCATTGACTTTGAAAACTCCTCTCCGCCGCAGCATTGGTACCGCTTGTAGGCAAAATGAGCTCGCGGAAGGTCACACACAAAAAAGGAGGTGTCGCGGACGCCACCTGCGCAGTCGGGGTGACGTTGGCGGCCAAGACGCGATCAAACGTCGAGAGAGCCAAGGAAAGGGAAGGGGCTGCAACGGCACAGGTGTGCTCGGGAGGGGCATCTATGTCGCAGTGAACAAGCCGCACATCGCAGCCGCTGCTGTGTACGTGGATACATGGCATAAAGCCAATTGCAGGTTCCACTCTCCACTTGCGCCACACATTTCTTGTCAAGTTCGCCACCACCGCATACACAGCTCCCCGTCGGTTTATGAGAACTGCCGCTAACACGTGACCTTCGAGGGTCTCACGAAGCACCGCCTGTCGCACTGTCACCAGCTGCCTCTTCATCACTTGCTTGCCTGTCTTATTCTCTACTTCGTCATGCAACACGCTCGCCATCAAACTGGAAAGCTCATCCTTGTACAGGACCGGCTTGCTCGTGAGCTTCCGTGGGTCGTGCGGATCGTGTGTGATGAGTGCAAACCCCAGTCGCTCGCCTTTGTGGTGAGTGAAAAAAAAACCAGAGTGCGTGGCGGTCTTGCAGGCGTGAAGAACTTTGTGAAGATCTTTTCGACTTTTTTTGAATTCCTTCAAACCCTTCCGTCCAAGCCACACCACAAGATCCTGCTCGGGCTGCTTAACGCACTCCAGTGCGACCGGGGCAGATGCCACAGCATCTCTCTCTGGAAAGGTCTTCTGTGGGACCTCCGTGACAGGGACGGCACCGACCACATCCACAAAACCCGCTTTTCCTGGTCGCCAGCACACAGCACGGTATGAGTCCAAATGAATTGTGCTCATGACTTAGCAGTGTCACACAGGGGGTATGGGGAAAAAAACACGGGATCGAGCACAACAAATCCAATGGAGAAGGGGAAGCAGAGACCCGACCTTCACGGCGTTGAGAGCGCGGAACCGGGGGGAAGAGGGGAAGGGGGGAGGTGACGGTGGGTAACAGACGTGAGGCAGAAACAGTCTAGCCACAGTAAGCAGTCGGCAGCGCATGCACAAGAAGACAACGAAAAAAAAAAAAAGAACGTAGAAAACAAGAGAAGCGGCGGCGAAAACAGAAAAAAAAAGAGGTGAGCGGAGGTAATGAAAGTCCTCACCGCCCAGAACGTTTGCGCTGCGCGCCGGCGGGGTGGGGTGGGGTGGGGGGGGGGGGATGCAGTCTAGTGCTTCTATGTTAAGTGCACTCTTGTTTTATGAACCGTAGATGGTCAGCAGCCAACCAGTACGCGTCAGTGCAGCTGACCTCCAGATAGGCAGGGCGGTGATGCTGATGACCACAACGTGGAGCTGTGTGTATGGGTGTGTGACAATGAATATATGAAAGCCAGTAAAGCCTATAGTCTCTGCTTCTATGGGGATAAGATGATATCCTGTGATGGGTGTCGAGTACAACCTGTGTGAGCCTCAAGCGCAACAACAAAAGCACGGGAAAGCAACGGGGGCTTGAAATTCAGGAGGCACACCTTCCCTGATGCACTTCTGTAGCCTCCCACGTCGTCGTCGTTACCTCGTGTGCACGAAACCCCCTTCCACGGGAAGAGTTGCGGATTCCTGCAGGTGGTGAGAGCACCGCACGCAGGCCCGCCTGTGTGCAATTTGAGGAAGGGGGAAGGGGGATACACTGACCAAAAAAAAAATAGAGGAGTGATATCGCTAGGTGTAGTGCGCCGGTGTTCGGTGCATCCGCATCCAACCCTTCACAGCGCAGAAAAGACACGAAAGAAGTGGATGGGCACCAAACAGTTGTGCGGGGCAGCACCACGAAGAAACAACAAAGGAAGCAGAAGGTGGGAGAGACAGGAGGAAGCGTTCCTTTTCCCTGAAGGTAGAGCATGGCCAGAGCAAAAAAAAAATAGACACATGTTTTTCACCCAACCACCGCGCACTACATGAGAGAGGGGGAGAGAGGGGGGGGGAAGGAGGGGGAAGACGAGAGCCCAGTCGACCGTAATTGTTAGAATGGCATGAGCATGAAAGTCAATCCCGCACTTTTTCTTTGTTTTTTTTTTCCATTATCTTCTGTGCACCACAGCGCCCTACTACACCACAGGTGACCCCATCACATCTATTTTTTTTTTGCCTGGCGTAGGGCCTTTATAAAGCCGTGCGGAGTTCAAACCATTGGGCCAGCCAGTATCCTCTGTAACAAAGGTCTGTGTACCCCTTCAACAGCCGCCGAGTCACACGTGAGCGCCTTCCTTCAGCCACTGCGCGAGATCTTCAGCCGTCATTTGGGGACAAAGTACGAGCTTCAGACGCATCTTCAGGAGAGTTGCTCCCACATCTTTAGGCAGAATGCCGTACACCTTCTGCAGGTCTTTGCCGTTTATGGGCAGCTTCACCTGAAAGGCGCATAGCAGCAGGGGGTGCTCCACAAGACGAGCCCACACAGCGGAGAAGTCGCCCCCCACCTGCGCTGGTGTGCACTCTGCCAATGGACGAGGTGGATCCTCAATTAGCATGTAGGCTAGCAGAACAACTCGGAGTGCATCAGTAAAGACATGTTTGTCGTCAAGGGTGTGCAAGGCTCCAAACAACGTTTTCACTACTTCAGGGTGAAGCGTTGTGGCGCTAAGCTTATCCATCGTCATCGAATGCCCGTGAAGCTGGTTGTATGCCTCGATCAAACGCCGCACACAGTCGCAGCTGGCCGTTGGCAGCTTGAGCCCGTTTATACACACGTTCCGCACCAACTCTTCTACCCCCTCCGTTGCATCACAAAAGAATGGTATGACAAGAAAAAAGAGTGACACCTCCACCCGCTGCGCCTCTGTCCACCCGAGCGTCGTGCCGATGTTCATGATGCAAGGCAAGCCAACAGCGCTCAGCCGCATCACTGTGTCGAGCCTCTTAGACCCATCTGGAAAAAGATCCATCAGCTTGTCCACATGATCGATCTCGCTAGACAGCTGCTTCTTGCCAGGAGCCTGTCGCATCACCACACTCGCTAACAAAATATGCTGAAGGATACGCATGTCGTGCAGGAGTGCGATGCAGCGCTCCGGGTGGGCGGCCGCCATCATCTTCGCAAACTCCTTCCCGACACGCTCGCGAGAGACTTTCTGCTGAAGCACCTCAAGCAGCGATTCATCTACGCATCTGACTATCGATTCATCAAGTGCAAAGTTGAGTGAACCCAACTGACCAACAAAACGCACGCCACGCAGCAGTCGAAGCGGGTCATCCATGAAGGTTGTCCGCGGCTCGAGCGGGCACCGGATGATGCGCAGCTGCAGATCCTCCAGCCCGGTAGTGTAGTCCTCTACCATGCACGTATGCAAGTTGTAAAAAAGGGTGTTGATTGTGAAGTCGCGGCGCTGCGCGTCCTCCCAGGGCACCGCTGGGCGCACCTGAGGAATGCGCGACTCCTCTGTATACACGTCAGTACGCAGGGCACAGAACTCCACCGGGATTTCGTGGACGCGAACTGTGGCAGTTTCAATGTGCTTGGAAAGGGCCGGGTTGGCACGAATGACACTCACCGTGTGGCCGCGGTCGCCATGGGCCTGCTGGTACTCGGAGATGCGGTGCGCAAAAACCTCGCCGGTGACGGGCTTTGTGGTGTCGTGGGTCTCGATGGCAATGTCAATGTCGTTGGAGTGCAGCCCGAGCAACATGTCCCGCACCCATCCACCCGCGACACGTAGCGTTGCCTTGAGTTTGCTTTCCTCCACTACACTGAGCAGAAAGGCAAATACTTTTTGATGCTCCGGAGAGATGGCGCCATCCAGACGCACTACTTTCGGCAGCATCGACCTCAGTGAAAAGAGGAGGGGAGAATGCACAGACAAAGAGTAAATCTGTGAGAGGAATACAGCGTCGCCGCCGCCAAGTGTCAGCGCTGCTTGGTGCTCAGCATCCACACAAAGATGAAAGAAAAAAAAAAAGCACCAAGTCTGACGTAGGTAGAACGAGTACGTCGCAAAGACGCTCAAGAGGGAAAGGAGAGAGCTGGGGGGGGGGCTCACATTTGATAGTGGGAAAGAGAAAATGGGTGAGCAGCGCAAGCTGTCACGATTCCTTGAAGAATGGAGGTTGAACCTAGAAGACGACGACTGTTAGAACGTCGTGTCGGCACCACATTCCACCAGCCGCCCCCCCCCCTACACGCACACACCACCACCACCGCCACCGTTAACGTTTAACAATCCGTTCTGTTCACCTCGCCGATCGCAACTATCCCTGGCATGTGTGTTAGGGTAGTAGGAGAAAGCAGAGCCACAAGCGCAGATCGTGGGGGAGGGAGGGGGGCGAGAGGAGAGGGAGGGAGGGAAGGGGGGGAGGGGGGGGGGAGGGAAATCCCCAGAAAAGAAGACACCGCGTTGGTGCACGTACAATTTGTCACTCGACTTTTTTGTTCACATCTGTTCGTATCTTACAGAGACCAGAAGGGGGAGCCGCTAACGTACATCAAAGTTGACACTGAATCACTATCCTTTTCTGTTCTTCTCTTCGTTTGTGTGAGTGTGTGTGTGTTTCCCGCAGAAAGTGCGGCAAAAACGGTTGGGCTACGGAAAAGTGCGTGCAGACGTCGCGCGCAAGAGAATTAGAGAGAGGTGCCCCCTCTCAATTCACAGGAGCGGGGCCTGCGTTGGCCCCCCCGCTGCATCGATCGGACGCTTTGCGGCGAGAGCATCCAACAGCTTGACTCTCCACTGCACGGGTATTTTTGTGTTTTCAAAGACCACCATTTGAAGTTGGCGGTGTTGCTCAATAAGCCCTAAAAGGGCGACAGCCGCCCCTTCGCTAATGAAGTTGTCAGACAGTTCAATAAACTCAAGTTGAGGCAGGTTGGCGGCACTAGCGCACAGCAACTCCACACCGCGATTCCGCAAACCGTTCTCGGAAAGAATGAGAGCGCGCACGTTCGTCATCTTCTCGAGTGTGGCAAGTATAGGTGCGACTCCCTTGTCCCCGACATAGTTTCGACTAAGATCAACGGCGGCTGCGGCATACTCAACGCCGCCCTTGTCAGGGAGGAGGTTGACAAACGCACTATTGGGCCGCAGCCGCATCTCCGCGCATGATCGAATGTACACTTCTTGAAGGGAAGGTACGCGCACCTTCACGTGGCTGCCAGGAGGCTTGCGAACGCTCTTCCCAGCAAGGGGTTTGGTGGGACGCCTCGGCGGCATCGTCTGAGAGGATCTTCGATGATGCACAGAGAAGATCCACCGCAGGAACAAACACCACCCCACTTTCGAGAGGCACCCCCAATTCAAAAAGAGGACCAGTCGCAGCACCTCACTTGAGCAAAGGAGCCGGGCTCCGGACGATTGGCACACAGAGCATAAAACAGGCAGTCAAAGAAAAGTGATAGGTAGACCACATCAGGGGTAAAAAAAAAAAACAAAAGAGCTAGTGGTACGGCGTGTGAGGCAGAACATTCTTCATTCATTTATGGTGCAGCAAACTCCAGCGTGAGGAATAAACTCCAAGGAGGGATGCATCACCGTGGCTCCATATATTCCCTCTCTAGATGTGTGTGCGTAGGGAAGGGGGGGGGGGGGCACAATGAATGTATCAGACCTATGTATGGCGCAAGCCTTGGAAGGAGCTCCGCATGGCAGCCCAATGAATGATGTGCAGAGCCAAACTGGAGCGGAAGTAAACGGGCGCAGACAGCGTCTTTTCCGATTGTTGCACTGCATCTCTTTTTCTCTTGGGACATTGCCCTGTAGGGCGGGAGGGTGGGCGCGTTGAACTACTGCACCACGCAAGCCTGAGACACTGGAGAAAGCACAAAATTTTCTCTAGAGCCCCCCCCAAAAAAAAAACAGGAGGTAAGCCTGCTTTTAGACGTGCCCACGACCAAAGAAAGCGAATACTGGTAGGTGCAGTGATCGGTCAGCAAAACAACGGGCACCTACACCCGATGACCGACAGCACAAACATAACCGCTATCACTTCCACTAGAACAAGAAAAACACCGCAAAAGACTAAAAAAAAAGAAGTCCGGCTTCGCCACAAAGACGGTCTGTCATACTTTCGTACTGTAGAAATTTTGTCCAAGGCCTTTGGTCAGACCAGCCACAGGTGGCACCACAGCGCTACCCATTTGCCCAGGGGGCCTAGAAGTTCCACCACTTGGTGGGGCACGTGCCCTTGGTGATGGTGCCATCCGCCATGATGGTGGTCTGAACGCGGCGCTGCCCAGACACAAGAGAGAACAGTGCCAGCACGCAGCCGACCCCGCAACACCCGGCAAGCGCGTACAAGTGCTGGAGAGCGTTGTCACGAGTGCGGATGCCACGACTGAAGGTGGTCTCCTCATGACCCATCGGCTCCTTGATGAGCTGATGGCCTAGACGCCGAGCGCTACGATGGAGCATTGGCTTGATGAAGCGGTGCACGGAAGGAGTGGACCGGGGGTTCAACTAGAGAAATGGAAGAGACCTACAAATGAATCTCCTGACAAATATAAGAGGGGTGCCAGATGCGTCTCGCTTCTAGGGGAAAAAAGTGAGAATCCTTGTGCAACCTGGGTAGAAAGTGTGCACACTTGGAGCGTTCTACACACAAGAAGAGAGCATCATGAACCGAGGAGGAAAGGGGAGGTAGTACGATGAAGATGGGGGAGGCGAGGGAGGGAGAGAGGGGGGAGGGGGTGGAGGTGAAAGCCAACCAGAGTAATTAGAAGACGACATAAAACTCAGCATTGATTGAGAAAAAAAAAAGATCGGCGCGCTACTCCTCACTTCTTGCTCAAAACAAATTGAGTGAGGCATTGGCACGCCCGAAGAATACCACAAGAGCACTGTCGTGAAGAGCCAAACCAGAGGGCGCGGTACACGCTGGCAAGTACTGGGCCCCTGCCAATCTACACCGACGTCGGTCTAGGTGATACAGCAGCACAGAAAGGAATGCGTCTGCGCCTCAAAAGAAAACCGTACAAAAAGGAGGAGCGAGTGTCTTTTATATAGCTGTGTGTGTGTGTGTGCGTACAGCGCAGCCTTGCTAACAGCCAAGAAAATAGTCGCATGTATATCACATGTATTGCTTTATTTTCAAAGCTTCGTGAAGAGATTTTGGCGCCAATGGGGGGCACACAGCGGTCACAGGAGTCACTACACAGATATAGGATATCGCCCTCGCCTGGGGAAAAGGGAGGGGGGAGGGGGAGGGGGGGGGACGTGAGAACGTCCACAGACAAGAGGGCAAACGAAGTGAAAAGTAAATCGCGGTCAAATAAAAAAGGAAAGGGTAGAAATACACATACGTACACTCATTCAAGCGCACGCAATGAAACAAAGAGGGGAGGGGAGGGGAGGGGAGGGGGGGGGTACGAAAAGGGGAGAAAGCAGCAAACAATAGTAGCATGTTTATAATCTGAGGGAATGGGAGGGAAAAAAAAAGAGCAGAACATTGGAATAGACAGAAAAAGAATTACTTATTGTATTCCCTCCATCGGCAAACCCGTTTCTGCAATGAAGGCGTAGATGGATGAAGTGCATTTCTTTTTTTTTTTGTTTTTTACCGGCATACATGACGGGGTCCGTTCTTCATCCCGCTAGCCTGTCATATTTGCTTCGGGGGGGGGGGGGGGCGGGGAGAGAGATTCTTCCTTACGTGTGTGTGTGTGTGTGTGTGTGTTGCAAAAAGTAACCTCAAACACGGAAAACGAAGGAAACGAGGTGAAACAGGCGCGGCGGTCACTTGATATGTGTGTGTTCTGCTCTTTTTTGCGCCTCATCACGCACTCTCTCCGAGACACCCACGAAAAACGGAAAGGGAGAGAGAAAATGACACGTGGATGCTCTCCCACTCACACGTTCCAAGGATTAAAAAAAAAAGAGGGACAACTATGAGGCCCTTCGCGATCATTCCAGGCATACCGCACATGACCACCACGCATGCACACGGACCAGGGTGAACTACGCACGCTCCCCAACACAGAAAACAAAGTACCGTACGAAAGGAGCAGAAAAAAAAGACACAAAGAGCGCTCAAAGGAAATGTGCATGAGCCGCCTCACTCATTTTTTGTTGTTGCTCCCTATTCTACATGGGTCGTCACCGCCACCTCAAGTGCCTCTTGTCTTGACGAACACACAAAGTAGACGGGCCGTTTGTGCTATGTATCACTCGAGTGTGGGGTGGCAGCACGCATGTCTAACATGCCTTTTTCGGCTTCTAAAAAAAAACATCTCTTCCTCGGCACGCACGCCTCACAGAAAAAAAAAGATTTTATGCCTTCTAACCAAGAAATGCGCATGATGGGGAAAACAAAAAAAACGAGGAACACCGTTGAATCATCAAATGCGAGGGTGTGTGTGTGTGTGTATGAAAATGGCAGCATTGTGGAAGTGAAAAAAAATGCACACAGACAAAGGGTAAAAATAGGAAAGTCCAAATGGGTTAGAAAAAAACGTTGTGTTGTCGATACCTCCACCCCACCCCACCCCACCCCTGAGTTTACGCGGAGGGAGAACACCTCTGGTCACCGACACGAAGCCATGGTTGTGTACGAGTGTAAAAAATGCGCGCACCGTAGAGTCGCGGATGAGAATCGCTCGATTACTTTCTTACGCCAGGAGATCGGATACTGTGGCACCTCGGAATGTGAAGTGCATCACTGAAGGCCCCCTGGTACGTGAAGAGCTGCAACACGGGTAACCACATTCACCTCATACACGAGCACCCCCGAGGAGGTGGGAGGAAAGGTTGTGAAAAAAAAAAGAAAATAATTGACAAAGAGGGGGCGAAAAAAAAAAAAACAGAGTTACAGAAAAAACAGAATCCTAAAGAGTAGCAGAGGCAACTACGAGACCAGTCCACATGGAGTCAGCGACTGGTGCAGAAGCGAAAAAAAAAAAACATGCACGTATATGGAGAGAAGTGTAAGACACGCAAAGAAGATAAAAGGCAGCGATGCCCCCACTAATATTGCGAAGACACACTTCGAAATCAAGAAGGAACGTGTTATATTCGTTCATTGAATAAGATCAAGGCAACTGGGAACAAGAAAGCTACAAGAAAAACAGGACATGTCGTCCTTTCATCCTTCTCTCACAGACCAGTGAGGAGGGTGAAGGTTATCTGGGGTAAAGGCAGTCCAAAAATAGGTATATCGAACCTTCAACATGTGCTTCGAGATTATAGAAGGCGGTCATCATATACGTGGCTCTGGGTCATGGAGCTGTGCAAGTGTGCCAAGAAGACAAGTGTGTAGACGGTGAGGGGGAGGGGTTAGGAGAAAGAGACTGTACACTCGCGCCTGTAAATGGACATGTGAAAATGGATGGGAAAACGAGGAGAGAGAGAGGGGGGGGGAGGGCAGTGGAAGAAAAAATGAGCACACGGGTGAAAATAGAGGGAATGATTTTTTTTTAACTACAGGCGGCTGGATGCTGTTGGCAACTCCGCCACATCAGGCACACACACACACACGAAAAAAAAAAGATGTAAAGGATATAGTGTTACCTTGGGCACACGTATACAACAATCAAGCACTGCGCTGAGTCCCCACCGATACATTTATGAAGTGGCGCAGCAGTTCAGGCCAACGTCGTACGTAGCACACTCTGACAGGGAACACACGTGAATGAAGAATCGAAATGCATCAAAGTGTACGATGCGAAAGTGAAAAAAAAAGCAAAAACAAAATGCAATAAAAAACATCAGGGACATGCGTCAGCAGAAGAAAGCAAAGCTAGAAGTGGAAAGAAGGAGTGTTGAGTTTTGTTGTCGGTTACATAAACAACCAAACGTCACAGGGACACAAAGAGACAACACGTAAAGCAAGAGACGGGGTCATGGTGCGAACGACGGGTGGGGGTGGAGAAGCAGAAGCGCTCAGAGAGAAAAAAAAACATCAGCCATAAACTGCTACTTTATCCTCGAGATGTACAAAAAGAAACGACACGAAAGAGCGGCATAACACTCAAGGGCAGACAGGGGGATAGGCTTAGAGATGGGGGGAGGGGAAAAAAAAAGGCAGACGAGGAAACAGTGGAGTGATGCAAAGTCGGACGTCATTACAGACCTCGCGTGCGTATGCACTGTATTTGTTATCTCGAGTTTGTCGTTTATTCAGCTGTACTCAGTCGCATACACGCGGATACACCTTTGGTGATGCCAGTCTTACGCTTCGTGGTCACTGATGCTGAAGATATTTTCAGGAGAATCGTTGCTACCAAAACCAGAAAACATGCCCTTTCCATCTGCACCACTCATGATGTTCGGCCGCTTTGCACTATTAGGGTTAACAGGCGCGATCTCATCTCGCGGTGACAGGGTCTGAGAGGCCGGCCTCCTGTGCTGTATGTTCCAGTCAAAGATGTAGTCCATCGCCTCTGGGGGCTTCATGGAGTCTAAAACAGACTGGAAGAGGGCATGACACATGTCATACTGCGGGGCCTCCGTGAAGTCCATGTTTCGAGCGTAGAAGAGCAGGTGTTCGAACTCCTGGGGACAACGGTCGCAGATCTGGGCGTAACTCAAATCAGCCTTGATCTGACCGATCCTACGCTCTTTAACTGACAAATCCTTGATGTTGAGGCCCGACCATGGAAGGTGACCACGATACATGTAAATCATGATGTACACAAGCTGCTCCAGATCATCGCGGCGACTCTGCGAGTAACCTTGATGTGTCCGCAACGAAGCAAAGCGCGAAGTGCCCAGAAAGTACCGCCCAGTATCCATTTCACGGTGCTTGCCATCGGAGCCCATGAACCTGCAACTCAGACCAAAGTCGATCATGAAGATACGATTCGAGAAAGAACCTTTACCCACGAGGAAGTTGTCCGTCTTCAAGTCTCGGTGAACGTAGCCGACGGAGTGTATGTACTCAAGCCTCGACAGCATCTGACTCGCCAGCATAACCGTGGTCTTGAGAGAGAAGCGGCCCAAACTCTCGTGAAAGTCCTCCAGCGATGCACCGTGCAGGGACATTATCAGCATACGGTAGTCGCCCTCCTGTCCGAAGTACTTCAGTGTTGCAATGCCGGAGATGCCGTCCTTCGTGGGGGTTTTTTGGATGTCCTGCATCACGCGCGCTTCGTGGAAAAGCACCGATTTACGCTCGTTCCTCTTTTCCATCTTCACAGCGACCAATTCATTGTTGGACGTCTGCAGAGCGGCGTAGACTTCGCCGAAACCGCCCTTTCCGAGGAGCTGCGTGAGGTAAAAACGTCCTTGAAAAATGGACCGGATGACGGGTAGTGCCGCCTCGCACGATGTCTCCGGCATCGCAATCCACAAGACGCCCCTCCCTAGGGTGAAGCAATCATGCGAACGTATGAGGAAGAGAAGAGAGGCGGGGAATGCAGAAAGCGTGTGGCGGGTGAGAACCAATGGGACTACGGCTCTGGTGAGCTTGGGGGTGAAGGAGGGGGAGGGGGGGGCGAGCAGTGGTACTATCCACCGCACAAGTTGGATCAAGACGCTTCCTGCGGTTACTGCTGGACTTCGCAGTGCTGCGCAGGAGATTCGGCTACACTGGAATGTGGAGGTGTATACGTGTAGATCTGCGTAACTTCTTTGGGGGGTGGAGGGGTCTGCTAACCTTTTCGAGCCTTTGTGTGTGAGTGTGTGGGGGGGGCGTGTCGGCTGTACGAACGGTGGGGGAGGAGGGGGGGGGGGGTGTAATACAGCCGTCGTTGCCCAAAAATAAAGGGGAAGGGATAGGAATCATTGGAGTGGGCAGCGATAAGGGGATCGGAGCCCCACGCAACAATGTGAAAAATGAAAGGGATGGACTGAGACGACGACACCAGCAGAAAACTAGAGGCGGAGCACACGAACTCATGGGACATCTGCTTCCGCTCCTGCGAACCCGTTTTCCCCGACCATACCTCACGTATAACACATCACCACCTTTGGAAGGAGAGAGTGTAAAACAGATTTATAATCCACACATCTACTAGCCTGCATACCCATCATCAAGGCATGGTGAAAACTTGCCTATCGACGCATCCTCAGCCCCGCCGATACTTGACAGACGGGCCGAAACAAAGTCCACAACGATCATGAACAACGCACTTGTCTTTTTTTTTTTGAATCGAGCGCCTCGCACCTTCTCATTGGAGAGAAAGATGTAAATATATAAACAGGTGTGCGTGCGTACTTCTGTAGGCACCATTGTCGCCCCCCTCCCCCTGCCCCAAACATGACACCTGTGTGCCGACACATGAGACGGAGACAAGAAGGAAGCAGGCCCAAAACTGCTCAAGCAAAAACACAACAGGGTTGATCCTGGCATTGACTACAGGTGGCGTAGCTTCTCCAGCTGCTCTATTGCCGCAGGCCAGTATGATATGGGCAATCGCCTCTCCAACTTGTAGTAGTTGCTTGGGTTCAGTGACGTTGCACGAAGTCCTTTGCACAGCTTCTCTTTCTCCATAGCGGGGGTAGTGCTCGTCGTTTCAGACGAGCGCGGCGTCATCGGCGGCGAGTCGTCGTCGTCCGCCATGTCCGCCCACGACTTACCCTGAAGCTTCACCATGAGTGCAAATCGGGGATCCGTCTCCATCTTGTGCGCGACAAGTTGCTTGTGGTGCTCCTGTGCGTACATCTTCGCCCTCTTCGTCAAAGGGCCGTACTCCTGGGAGATGAAATCCTGCAGCTCCGCTAGAGACATCTCCTCTCGGACGATCATTGAGTTTCGGTTATTTTGCAGGATGGCGGAGAGAATTGTTGGGAACAAAATATGCCGCGCATTGGAAAAGTAGGCGATGGGCAGTACACTGAGCATCGTCCCCAGGAGCGGTTTTTCCTTCCCCCACCCCATCATGTCTTGCAGCGGTGCGTCGTCAAAGCAAAGATAGCCAATGAAGAGAATGCACTCGTGCAAAGTCGCTCGCAGGTGGTTGCTTTGGGTTCCTAACTTTTGTCCATCGCCCACTTGGGAACCACTGCCTGACGACGGAAAGGCGGGGAAGGAGCTCAAAGTAATGCCGAACTGCAGCGCCTCCGCGAAGGAGGCATTCTCGTTCTTGTCAATGGTCCCTGCAGCGCTCTCCGAATAGGGGATCGTCTCGAGATTATCCAGGTGGCCGTGAATAAACATGAAAAAACCGTTCAAAACGTGAAACAGCTCCGTGCGCGTTATAAGTGGTGGGGGCGAGTCTACCGAAGCGCTGCGTTTCGTGTAGCCCTTTTTCTCTTGCATCGCGTCCACGGCGGCTCCAGCATCGGTTGAGCCGTCATGCAGCAGCTCTTGAAACTGCGTCAGTTGCCAGCGCGCAAGAGTGTTGAGGGTACGAAAGAGGCAAAACAGTATGGTTACACGTTCGCTTGAAAGACTCCCGTCACCCTTCCCGAGCGGCGAACCGTTCGGAGTGAGCATGTTTTGAAGCAGCGCGAAGAGGGACGTGGTGATCTGCTGAAACCAGTGCCGCTTTGGCTCTGCTCTCCTGCGCGTGATAATGATCAGTTCTGCGTATATGATACAGAGGGCAATGTAGGCGAGCTGGAGCTCGTCCTCCTCGGCGCTCGTTTGAAGCACAGCTACACAAACACGGTCAATGCCAATCACATCCATTTCATTGAGAAGCTGATCCCTCACCGTTGCCCATTTTGCCCCTCCCTGCCCGTCTGTACTGATGCGCTCCAGGCACATGCCCAGTATCTGCATGGTGCAACGGAGAGCCTCAGAGTTGTTCTGCGGGCGCAAGGTGCTAGCCTCTTCGCGGAGACATAACATCAACGAGACCGCGCAACCGCTTTTGATGAAGTACATAACGTTCTCTCTCCCTTCCTGTTCATCGGCAAACAAAGACAGCAAAACATCGGTGACTTGTCGAATCACCCCAAAGTCGCGCGCTTTCCGAGCCTCTGCGATGACCTTGATCAGGATCTCAAACGAGTTGAAGTAGCGCACGAATTCGTAATCCATGTCTCCAAGAGGCGCAGCTGTGATATCACTCAAGAGATGTTTGCACTGCACCAGAGAGGGCGTAGAGACTGAGGAGGCGAGACGGCTGAACACAACACGTAGCCTACTTCGATTCAAATCTTTAGTGAGCTTGGTCGACATTCTCTGGTAGGTATCCGCGAACACCTTACCGTGATGAGCTGCAGTAGTAGACAAACGCAGCACGCGCGATGCCTGTTGCTCTACTTCCTGCTCTGAGAGGCGTGGCATCATCATCTCCAACGTTGGTCGTTCCTCTAGCTCCTTGTCACGACGTTCCTTGGCCTCGCGCAGCTTCTGCTCCTGCCGATCAAGCTTCTGCTGCCTTTTTTCTCGCTGCTCTTCCAGGAGCTGCGCGCTCTGCTGAAACTTTTCCTCGGTCTTTCGGCTCTGCGCCTCAGCCTCCGCAGTAGCATCGACGTGGTGCTGATGCACCTTCTTCTCCCACTCTCGTGCCTTCTGCTGTTTCACTTCCTGGTCCACCTTCTTCTGCTCGTCTACACGGCGCAGATTGTCAACGCGGTGCTGTTCACGCATCTGCTGCCTCTCCTGTCTTTCCTGGCTTAGGTTTCGTCGCCGCTCAGCCGCAGCACGCATCGCCTCCTGGCGTTCCTGTACCTGTTTTTGCAACCTCTCCCGCATCTGCTCCTGGTTGTGCTCCACATCACTCATTTTCTTATCCAGCAGAAGCGCTTTGTTCTGCTGCTGAAGCTCTTTCGTGAGCAGCACTTCCTCCACGCGCGTGTGTGCACGCTGAGCCTTTTCGCGAGTGTGCCGTCGCGCCTCCTCTGCACGGCGCACTCCGTTCTCCATCCGGCCTTGCGTCTCCACGCGCTGCTTTTCTTCAGCCTCCTCGCGACGCATTTTTGCGCGAAAGCTTCGAGCATCGGCCACCTCGGACCTCTGCTTGATCTCTTGCAGGTGATCAAAACGGCGCTCCTCAGCCTGCCTCTGACGCTCCTCTGCGCGTAGAGCAGCTGCGTGGCGAGCAGCCTCCACCTCGCCCCTCGTCTGAGCATCTGATCGCACAGGAGAGCGCTTGGGTGACTGACGCTTCTGTCTTAGCAGCGCGGCCTTGTAGTTTTGAGGACCAGGAATCGCCGCCGTGGAAGCGATACGCAGTCCGTCGATTAACGCTTCGTCGCCCTCTCTGTTAGACGGCGTCGTTGTCACGTTCACCGATGAGCTCAGCTGGTTGCGCATGGAAACATTGAGTCGCCGCGCCTCTATGCGGCGCTCCACCTTGACGGTCTTCAGCGCCCTCAGACAGTCTTCTGTGACGGCGATAAACTCATCTATATTGTGCAAATTTCCATGGTTTTCCAAGTTGTACAGAACTTCATAAACCACGGACTTCAATTTGCCAATAAGCAAGAAGCTCGAAATCCCGTTAGCGTCACCGCTGTTGACGCCGAGAAGGTTGCTCTGCCTGGGGAGAAGACAGTCGAGGTGATCGGCATCACTGTTGTTGACGTCAACCACTACTGTGCTCTCTCCCGAAGCACTCTGACTGTTCTCCATCATGTGACCGGAAAGCTAAAAAGAAAAAAAAAGTGTCCTCAGTGAAGCTCGGGGACACTGACTAGCAAGGCGGACACCCACCCAGCGTGACGCTCTAGGAAAAAAAAAGGCTAGAGAGAAGCAAGCGTGTCTCAGTAATGCTTACCGGCAAAAGAGAGTGCTGTTGTGTGTCGCACACTGAATGCTCTCAGAAAGGCAACGAGGAGACATGCAGAACAACAAAAGAAGCAGTTGAGTAGTGGCACAAACACTGATGCATTCAATATCCCCCACATCCTCTACAACGCCGGCATGTCATACGGAGAAACAAAGACCACGCAAACTCCAGTGTGGAGGAGGGGACACCGCGATAATGTCAAGGTTTCCTACAGCGTCTCATATGAATGCAAGCAATCAACACCACACCAACCCGACCTTCCGGTGGTACTATGTAAGCAGTTCGTTACCCTGTGGGGCCACGTAACGCGCCGCCGAGCGGCGTGAGCTGAGCGTAAAGACTAGAAGAGGACATCGGCGAAAAGCGGACCCACGGAACCGCTCACGCCGGAAACATAACAGCACACAACAGCACAACTACATTATTCTCCTTCATTTGTGTATAACCTCTGGCTTTGAAGGTGATTTGTGTAGATGTTCATCAGCGCTACATACGACCTCAGACACTCCCTTATTGCAGCACATTGCGATCCGGCGCACAATACCGCTTGGCGTCAGCATCCGTGCATCATGGAAGTGCTACATGTTGCGCAAAAACACTCAAGACACGCCGAAGGGCTACACATCCTCTGCACACCTGAAAGGCTCGTGGCACAGGAAGACGTGTACACGAAGCCAAAAAAACTTTTCAGGTGGTTGACCTAAAAAAAAAAGGTAGACATAAAAACATTGAAACGCGGCGAGACGGACTGATAGAGGGGGGGAACTCTAATTGAAAAAAAAGGCGAAACAAAAAAGATGATGAAAATACGCAGAAGACAGCAAAGTCGCCAATAAAAAAAGACACGAGGAAAACAAGATTGTGTGCCTTTCACAAAAAACAATCTACCACACACACGCTTCGCCACGTGCATCTCAATCACTGCCCCTCTTCGGCTCAAGGTAGTCAATTACGCGGCAGCTGCAAAAAAAAAACTAAAAACACTTGTTGTGCACGATGCCAGGGCCAGACTCATCGTACTCGCTCTTCTTCACCCACATCCTCTGGAACGTCGACAACGACGACAGAATCGAGCCGCCGATCCACACGCTGTACTTGCGCTCCGGCGGCGCAACCACCTTCGGCTTGATCGACGAAGGTGCCAGGTTCGAGATCTCCTTCGCCAGGCGCTCCGGCAGGTTGCGGAACATAGTCGACCCGCCAGAAAGCACGATGTTGCCGTACAGGTCACGGCGCACATCAATGTCGCACTTGTTGATGGACTGGAACACCATCTCCGGGAAGCCAGGTGCCTCGTCAAGACCAATCAGCGACGGCTTGAACAACACCTCCGGGCAACGGAAGCGCTGGTTGCCCACCGTCATCACGTTGCCGTCTGGCAGCTCAAAAGGCTCCTCGTTCGCCGACTTGGCGCTGCTCGTCATCTCCTCCTCGAAGTCGAGCGCCACGTAGCACAGCTGCTCCTTCACATTGCGCACAATCTCTTTTTCGGCGGTCGTCGTGAACGTCATGCCCGTCTCCATCATGATCTTCATCAGGTACTCCGTCAGGTCGCGACCAGCCATGTCCAGACGGCGCACCGCGTGTGGTAGCGAATAGCCCTCGTAAATCGGCACAGTGTGTGTCACGCCGTCGCCCGCATCCAGCACGATGCCAGTAGTGCGACCAGACGAGTACAGGGACAACACAGCCTGAATGCCGATGTACAGGGACGGCGTGTTGAACGTTTCGAACATGATCTGCGTCATCCGCTCACGGTTCTGCTTGGGGTTCATCGGCGCCTCAGTCAGCAACACGTTGTGAGCCTCGGGGTTCACCCGCAGCTCGTTGTAGAACGTGTGGTGCCAAATCTTCTCCATGTCATCCCAGTTCGTCACGATTCCGTGCTCAATCGGGTACTTTAGCGAAAGTATGCCACGTTTGGATTGAGCCTCGTCGCCAACGTACACTGTCTTGTTGGCACTCCCCATCATGGCCTGCATGTTCTTTGGACGACCCACGATGGACGGAAAGACGTGGCGCGGCGCGTCATCGCCAGAGAAGCCGGCCTTCACCATGCCGGAGCCATTGTCACACACGATAGAGTTCTGCTCAGTCTCCGTCATTTTTCGGTTTCGATAGATCGTTAAAAATAAAAAAAATAGGTTGAAGAAAGTTGCTGTGTGTTCTGCGAGATGTAGCTACTACATAGGTTGGCTGTCACCAATTGCGTCCCGGCAAGGAAAAAAAAAGACAGGGATAAAGCGACGTGGAATAATCTTTCAGAGAGATGGCACCGGTAAGGAAAGCCGTGAGATTCATGCTTCGCGAATACGGGGCGAGGACTTCATTTGCAGAGAAGCCGGCATTCACAACGCCGGTGCCATCGTCACACACCATAGAGTTTTGCTCGGAATCCGCCATTTGGCTTGCTTCTTGAGAGGCAAGTGGTTGTAGGAAAAAAAGTGGCACTTGCTGTACGGCGACTAAGCAAGGGTGTAATGTACGGCGTTTCTTTTTTTGTTTATTTATTTTTCATGGACACCAAACAACAGGAAGAAAGAAGAAATTCGCATGAAGATCGCTACTGCTTTGATATCGGTTGAGCCCCAGTAAAAAAAAAAAGGATCCTGTGCCGCTCTAATTCCAGACTGCGTTCTGAAAGTAAGACGGCACGAGAAACCTTTTCCACTCCGTTTCTTTTCAATGCATGACGCTTCTTCCAGAGTGCGAGTGTCACGTCAGAGAACACTACCGGCAGACAACTTTGAGAGGGCAACCCGAAAATCGCATTCACGTACTTCTTCTCTTTGCTTTGTACTCGGGGACGATAACAAGAAAACTGTCAAGATATACGAGAAAAAAAGAGAGCAAGATTGCACCGAGCGAGAGGCACAGGCATGTGCGCAATATCGGCCACTTGAATCTTGAAGCACGAGAACGTCAGCATCTGCGGCACACGCCAGCCCAAAATGCGACGCGAAAAATGACATGAAAAATGACATGAAAAATGAGATATGGATAAGGAAAACAAAGGGGGAAAAAAGTTAGACTGAAAACTTCTTCCGATATCCCTGACCCTCACACACTGGGGAGCCACGGAAACAAGAGGGGAAAAAGGTAAAGAAAAGAATCTCCTCCATCACACTTCCTTAAAAACACTTGCTGTGCACGATGCCAGGGCCAGACTCATCGTACTCGCTCTTCTTCACCCACATCCTCTGGAACGTCGACAACGACGACAGAATCGAGCCGCCGATCCACACGCTGTACTTGCGCTCCGGCGGCGCAACCACCTTCGGCTTGATCGACGAAGGTGCCAGGTTCGAGATCTCCTTCGCCAGGCGCTCCGGCAGGTTGCGGAACATAGTCGACCCGCCAGAAAGCACGATGTTGCCGTACAGGTCACGGCGCACATCAATGTCGCACTTGTTGATGGACTGGAACACCATCTCCGGGAAGCCAGGTGCCTCGTCAAGACCAATCAGCGACGGCTTGAACAACACCTCCGGGCAACGGAAGCGCTGGTTGCCCACCGTCATCACGTTGCCGTCTGGCAGCTCAAAAGGCTCCTCGTTCGCCGACTTGGCGCTGCTCGTCATCTCCTCCTCGAAGTCGAGCGCCACGTAGCACAGCTGCTCCTTCACATTGCGCACAATCTCTTTTTCGGCGGTCGTCGTGAACGTCATGCCCGACTCCATCATGATCTTCATCAGGTACTCCGTCAGGTCGCGGCCAGCCATGTCCACACGGCGCACCGCGTGTGGTAGCGAATAGCCCTCGTAAATCGGCACAGTGTGTGTCACGCCGTCGCCCGCATCCAGCACGATGCCAGTAGTGCGACCAGACGAGTACAGGGACAACACAGCCTGAATAGCAATGTACAGGGACGGCGTGTTGAACGTTTCGAACATGATCTGCGTCATTCGCTCACGGTTCTGCTTGGGGTTCATCGGCGCCTCAGTCAGCAACACGTTGTGAGCCTCGGGGTTCACCCGCAGCTCGTTGTAGAACGTGTGGTGCCAAATCTTCTCCATGTCATCCCAGTTCGTCACGATTCCGTGCTCAATCGGGTACTTTAGCGAAAGTATGCCACGTTTGGATTGAGCCTCGTCGCCAACGTACACTGCCTTGCTGGCGCTCCCCATCATGGCCTGCATGCTCTTTGCACGACCCACGATGGACGGAAAGACGTGGCGCGGCGCGTCATCGCCAGAGAAGCCGGCCTTCACCATGCCGGAGCCATTGTCACACACGATAGAGTTCTGCTCAGTCTCCGTCATTTTTCGGTTTCGATAGATCGTTAAAAATAAAAAAATAGGTTGAAGAAATTTGCGGTGTGTTCTGCGAGATGTAGCCACTACATAGGTTGGCTGTCACCAATTGCGTCCCGGCAAGGAAAAAAAGACAGGGATAAAGCGACGTGGAATAATCTTTCAGAGAGATGGCACCGGTAAGGAAAGCCGTGAGATTCATGCTTCGCGAATACGGGGCGAGGACTTCATTTGCAGAGAAGCCGGCATTCACAACGCCGGTGCCATCGTCACACACCATAGAGTTTTGCTCGGAATCCGCCATTTGGCTTGCTTCTTGAGAGGCAAGTGGTTGTAGGGGAAAAAAGTGGCACTTGCTGTACGGCGACTAAGCAAGGGTGTAATGTACGGCGTTTCTTTTTTGTTTGTTTATTCTTCATGGACACCAAACAGCAGGAAGAAAGAAGAAATTCGCATGAAGATCGCTACTGCTTTGATATCGGCTGAGCCCCAGTAAAAAAAAGAATCCTGTGCCGCTCTATTCCAGACTGCGTTCTGAAAGTAAGACGGCACGAGAAACCTTTTCCACTCCGTTTCTTTTCAATGCATGACGCTTCTTCCAGAGTGCGAGTGTCACGTCAGAGAACACTACCGGCAGACAACTTTGAGAGGGCAACCCGAAAATCGCATTCACGTACTTCTTCTCTTTGCTTTGTACTCGGGGACGATAACAAGAAAACTGTCAAGATATACGAGAAAAAAGAGAGCAAGATTGCACCGAGCGAGAGGCACAGGCATGTGCGCAATATCGGCCACTTGAATCTTGAAGCACGAGAACGTCAGCATCTGCGGCACACGCCAGCCCAAAATGCGACGCGAAAAATGACATGAAAAATGACATGAAAAATGAGATATGGATAAGGAAAACAAAGGGGGAAAAAAGTTAGACTGAAAACTTCTTCCGATATCCCCGACCCTCACACACTGGGGAGCCACGGAAACAAGAGGGGAAAAAGGTAAAGAAAAGAATCTCCTCCATCACACTTCCTTAAAAACACTTGCTGTGCACGATGCCAGGGCCAGACTCATCGTACTCGCTCTTCTTCACCCACATCCTCTGGAACGTCGACAACGACGACAGAATCGAGCCGCCGATCCACACGCTGTACTTGCGCTCCGGCGGCGCAACCACCTTCGGCTTGATCGACGAAGGTGCCAGGTTCGAGATCTCCTTCGCCAGGCGCTCCGGCAGGTTGCGGAACATAGTCGACCCGCCAGAAAGCACGATGTTGCCGTACAGGTCACGGCGCACATCAATGTCGCACTTGTTGATGGACTGGAACACCATCTCCGGGAAGCCAGGTGCCTCGTCAAGACCAATCAGCGACGGCTTGAACAACACCTCCGGGCAACGGAAGCGCTGGTTGCCCACCGTCATCACGTTGCCGTCTGGCAGCTCAAAAGGCTCCTCGTTCGCCGACTTGGCGCTGCTCGTCATCTCCTCCTCGAAGTCGAGCGCCACGTAGCACAGCTGCTCCTTCACATTGCGCACAATCTCTTTTTCGGCGGTCGTCGTGAACGTCATGCCCGACTCCATCATGATCTTCATCAGGTACTCCGTCAGGTCGCGGCCAGCCATGTCCACACGGCGCACCGCGTGTGGTAGCGAATAGCCCTCGTAAATCGGCACAGTGTGTGTCACGCCGTCGCCCGCATCCAGCACGATGCCAGTAGTGCGACCAGACGAGTACAGGGACAACACAGCCTGAATAGCAATGTACAGGGACGGCGTGTTGAACGTTTCGAACATGATCTGCGTCATTCGCTCACGGTTCTGCTTGGGGTTCATCGGCGCCTCAGTCAGCAACACGTTGTGAGCCTCGGGGTTCACCCGCAGCTCGTTGTAGAACGTGTGGTGCCAAATCTTCTCCATGTCATCCCAGTTCGTCACGATTCCGTGCTCAATCGGGTACTTTAGCGAAAGTATGCCACGTTTGGATTGAGCCTCGTCGCCAACGTACACTGCCTTGCTGGCGCTCCCCATCATGGCCTGCATGCTCTTTGCACGACCCACGATGGACGGAAAGACGTGGCGCGGCGCGTCATCGCCAGAGAAGCCGGCCTTCACCATGCCGGAGCCATTGTCACACACGATAGAGTTCTGCTCAGTCTCCGTCATTTTTCGGTTTCGATAGATCGTTAAAAATAAAAAAATAGGTTGAAGAAATTTGCGGTGTGTTCTGCGAGATGTAGCCACTACATAGGTTGGCTGTCACCAATTGCGTCCCGGCAAGGAAAAAAAGACAGGGATAAAGCGACGTGGAATAATCTTTCAGAGAGATGGCACCGGTAAGGAAAGCCGTGAGATTCATGCTTCGCGAATACGGGGCGAGGACTTCATTTGCAGAGAAGCCGGCATTCACAACGCCGGTGCCATCGTCACACACCATAGAGTTTTGCTCGGAATCCGCCATTTGGCTTGCTTCTTGAGAGGCAAGTGGTTGTAGGGAAAAAGTGGCACTTGCTGTACGGCGACTAAGCAAGGGTGTAATGTACGGCGTTTCTTTTTTGTTTGTTTATTCTTCATGGACACCAAACAGCAGGAAGAAAGAAGAAATTCGCATGAAGATCGCTACTGCTTTGATATCGGCTGAGCCCCAGTAAAAAAAAGAATCCTGTGCCGCTCTATTCCAGACTGCGTTCTGAAAGTAAGACGGCACGAGAAACCTTTTCCACTCCGTTTCTTTTCAATGCATGACGCTTCTTCCAGAGTGCGAGTGTCACGTCAGAGAACACTACCGGCAGACAACTTTGAGAGGGCAACCCGAAAATCGCATTCACGTACTTCTTCTCTTTGCTTTGTACTCGGGGACGATAACAAGAAAACTGTCAAGATATACGAGAAAAAAAGAGAGCAAGATTGCACCGAGCGAGAGGCACAGGCATGTGCGCAATATCGGCCACTTGAATCTTGAAGCACGAGAACGTCAGCATCTGCGGCACACGCCAGCCCAAAATGCGACGCGAAAAATGACATGAAAAATGACATGAAAAATGAGATATGGATAAGGAAAACAAAGGGGGAAAAAAGTTAGACTGAAAACTTCTTCCGATATCCCCGACCCTCACACACTGGGGAGCCACGGAAACAAGAGGGGAAAAAGGTAAAGAAAAGAATCTCCTCCATCACACTTCCTTAAAAACACTTGCTGTGCACGATGCCAGGGCCAGACTCATCGTACTCGCTCTTCTTCACCCACATCCTCTGGAACGTCGACAACGACGACAGAATCGAGCCGCCGATCCACACGCTGTACTTGCGCTCCGGCGGCGCAACCACCTTCGGCTTGATCGACGAAGGTGCCAGGTTCGAGATCTCCTTCGCCAGGCGCTCCGGCAGGTTGCGGAACATAGTCGACCCGCCAGAAAGCACGATGTTGCCGTACAGGTCACGGCGCACATCAATGTCGCACTTGTTGATGGACTGGAACACCATCTCCGGGAAGCCAGGTGCCTCGTCAAGACCAATCAGCGACGGCTTGAACAACACCTCCGGGCAACGGAAGCGCTGGTTGCCCACCGTCATCACGTTGCCGTCTGGCAGCTCAAAAGGCTCCTCGTTCGCCGACTTGGCGCTGCTCGTCATCTCCTCCTCGAAGTCGAGCGCCACGTAGCACAGCTGCTCCTTCACATTGCGCACAATCTCTTTTTCGGCGGTCGTCGTGAACGTCATGCCCGACTCCATCATGATCTTCATCAGGTACTCCGTCAGGTCGCGGCCAGCCATGTCCACACGGCGCACCGCGTGTGGTAGCGAATAGCCCTCGTAAATCGGCACAGTGTGTGTCACGCCGTCGCCCGCATCCAGCACGATGCCAGTAGTGCGACCAGACGAGTACAGGGACAACACAGCCTGAATAGCAATGTACAGGGACGGCGTGTTGAACGTTTCGAACATGATCTGCGTCATCCGCTCACGGTTCTGCTTGGGGTTCATCGGCGCCTCAGTCAGCAACACGTTGTGAGCCTCGGGGTTCACCCGCAGCTCGTTGTAGAACGTGTGGTGCCAAATCTTCTCCATGTCATCCCAGTTCGTCACGATTCCGTGCTCAATCGGGTACTTTAGCGAAAGTATGCCACGTTTGGATTGAGCCTCGTCGCCAACGTACACTGCCTTGCTGGCGCTCCCCATCATGGCCTGCATGCTCTTTGCACGACCCACGATGGACGGAAAGACGTGGCGCGGCGCGTCATCGCCAGAGAAGCCGGCCTTCACCATGCCGGAGCCATTGTCACACACGATAGAGTTCTGCTCAGTCTCCGTCATTTTTCGGTTTCGATAGATCGTTAAAAATAAAAAAATAGGTTGAAGAAATTTGCGGTGTGTTCTGCGAGATGTAGCCACTACATAGGTTGGCTGTCACCAATTGCGTCCCGGCAAGGAAAAAAAGACAGGGATAAAGCGACGTGGAATAATCTTTCAGAGAGATGGCACCGGTAAGGAAAGCCGTGAGATTCATGCTTCGCGAATACGGGGCGAGGACTTCATTTGCAGAGAAGCCGGCATTCACAACGCCGGTGCCATCGTCACACACCATAGAGTTTTGCTCGGAATCCGCCATTTGGCTTGCTTCTTGAGAGGCAAGTGGTTGTAGGGGAAAAAAGTGGCACTTGCTGTACGGCGACTAAGCAAGGGTGTAATGTACGGCGTTTCTTTTTTGTTTGTTTATTCTTCATGGACACCAAACAGCAGGAAGAAAGAAGAAATTCGCATGAAGATCGCTACTGCTTTGATATCGGCTGAGCCCCAGTAAAAAAAAAGAATCCTGTGCCGCTCTATTCCAGACTGCGTTCTGAAAGTAAGACGGCACGAGAAACCTTTTCCACTCCGTTTCTTTTCAATGCATGACGCTTCTTCCAGAGTGCGAGTGTCACGTCAGAGAACACTACCGGCAGACAACTTTGAGAGGGCAACCCGAAAATCGCATTCACGTACTTCTTCTCTTTGCTTTGTACTCGGGGACGATAACAAGAAAACTGTCAAGATATACGAGAAAAAAAGAGAGCAAGATTGCACCGAGCGAGAGGCACAGGCATGTGCGCAATATCGGCCACTTGAATCTTGAAGCACGAGAACGTCAGCATCTGCGGCACACGCCAGCCCAAAATGCGACGCGAAAAATGACATGAAAAATGACATGAAAAATGAGATATGGATAAGGAAAACAAAGGGGAAAAAAGTTAGACTGAAAACTTCTTCCGATATCCCCGACCCTCACACACTGGGGAGCCACGGAAACAAGAGGGGAAAAAGGTAAAGAAAAGAATCTCCTCCATCACACTTCCTTAAAAACACTTGCTGTGCACGATGCCAGGGCCAGACTCATCGTACTCGCTCTTCTTCACCCACATCCTCTGGAACGTCGACAACGACGACAGAATCGAGCCGCCGATCCACACGCTGTACTTGCGCTCCGGCGGCGCAACCACCTTCGGCTTGATCGACGAAGGTGCCAGGTTCGAGATCTCCTTCGCCAGGCGCTCCGGCAGGTTGCGGAACATAGTCGACCCGCCAGAAAGCACGATGTTGCCGTACAGGTCACGGCGCACATCAATGTCGCACTTGTTGATGGACTGGAACACCATCTCCGGGAAGCCAGGTGCCTCGTCAAGACCAATCAGCGACGGCTTGAACAACACCTCCGGGCAACGGAAGCGCTGGTTGCCCACCGTCATCACGTTGCCGTCTGGCAGCTCAAAAGGCTCCTCGTTCGCCGACTTGGCGCTGCTCGTCATCTCCTCCTCGAAGTCGAGCGCCACGTAGCACAGCTGCTCCTTCACATTGCGCACAATCTCTTTTTCGGCGGTCGTCGTGAACGTCATGCCCGACTCCATCATGATCTTCATCAGGTACTCCGTCAGGTCGCGGCCAGCCATGTCCACACGGCGCACCGCGTGTGGTAGCGAATAGCCCTCGTAAATCGGCACAGTGTGTGTCACGCCGTCGCCCGCATCCAGCACGATGCCAGTAGTGCGACCAGACGAGTACAGGGACAACACAGCCTGAATAGCAATGTACAGGGACGGCGTGTTGAACGTTTCGAACATGATCTGCGTCATTCGCTCACGGTTCTGCTTGGGGTTCATCGGCGCCTCAGTCAGCAACACGTTGTGAGCCTCGGGGTTCACCCGCAGCTCGTTGTAGAACGTGTGGTGCCAAATCTTCTCCATGTCATCCCAGTTCGTCACGATTCCGTGCTCAATCGGGTACTTTAGCGAAAGTATGCCACGTTTGGATTGAGCCTCGTCGCCAACGTACACTGCCTTGCTGGCGCTCCCCATCATGGCCTGCATGCTCTTTGCACGACCCACGATGGACGGAAAGACGTGGCGCGGCGCGTCATCGCCAGAGAAGCCGGCCTTCACCATGCCGGAGCCATTGTCACACACGATAGAGTTCTGCTCAGTCTCCGTCATTTTTCGGTTTCGATAGATCGTTAAAAATAAAAAAATAGGTTGAAGAAATTTGCGGTGTGTTCTGCGAGATGTAGCCACTACATAGGTTGGCTGTCACCAATTGCGTCCCGGCAAGGAAAAAAAGACAGGGATAAAGCGACGTGGAATAATCTTTCAGAGAGATGGCACCGGTAAGGAAAGCCGTGAGATTCATGCTTCGCGAATACGGGGCGAGGACTTCATTTGCAGAGAAGCCGGCATTCACAACGCCGGTGCCATCGTCACACACCATAGAGTTTTGCTCGGAATCCGCCATTTGGCTTGCTTCTTGAGAGGCAAGTGGTTGTAGGGGAAAAAAGTGGCACTTGCTGTACGGCGACTAAGCAAGGGTGTAATGTACGGCGTTTCTTTTTTTGTTTGTTTATTCTTCATGGACACCAAACAGCAGGAAGAAAGAAGAAATTCGCATGAAGATCGCTACTGCTTTGATATCGGCTGAGCCCCAGTAAAAAAAAAGAATCCTGTGCCGCTCTATTCCAGACTGCGTTCTGAAAGTAAGACGGCACGAGAAACCTTTTCCACTCCGTTTCTTTTCAATGCATGACGCTTCTTCCAGAGTGCGAGTGTCACGTCAGAGAACACTACCGGCAGACAACTTTGAGAGGGCAACCCGAAAATCGCATTCACGTACTTCTTCTCTTTGCTTTGTACTCGGGGACGATAACAAGAAAACTGTCAAGATATACGAGAAAAAAGAGAGCAAGATTGCACCGAGCGAGAGGCACAGGCATGTGCGCAATATCGGCCACTTGAATCTTGAAGCACGAGAACGTCAGCATCTGCGGCACACGCCAGCCCAAAATGCGACGCGAAAAATGACATGAAAAATGACATGAAAAATGAGATATGGATAAGGAAAACAAAGGGGAAAAAAGTTAGACTGAAAACTTCTTCCGATATCCCCGACCCTCACACACTGGGGAGCCACGGAAACAAGAGGGGAAAAAGGTAAAGAAAAGAATCTCCTCCATCACACTTCCTTAAAAACACTTGCTGTGCACGATGCCAGGGCCAGACTCATCGTACTCGCTCTTCTTCACCCACATCCTCTGGAACGTCGACAACGACGACAGAATCGAGCCGCCGATCCACACGCTGTACTTGCGCTCCGGCGGCGCAACCACCTTCGGCTTGATCGACGAAGGTGCCAGGTTCGAGATCTCCTTCGCCAGGCGCTCCGGCAGGTTGCGGAACATAGTCGACCCGCCAGAAAGCACGATGTTGCCGTACAGGTCACGGCGCACATCAATGTCGCACTTGTTGATGGACTGGAACACCATCTCCGGGAAGCCAGGTGCCTCGTCAAGACCAATCAGCGACGGCTTGAACAACACCTCCGGGCAACGGAAGCGCTGGTTGCCCACCGTCATCACGTTGCCGTCTGGCAGCTCAAAAGGCTCCTCGTTCGCCGACTTGGCGCTGCTCGTCATCTCCTCCTCGAAGTCGAGCGCCACGTAGCACAGCTGCTCCTTCACATTGCGCACAATCTCTTTTTCGGCGGTCGTCGTGAACGTCATGCCCGACTCCATCATGATCTTCATCAGGTACTCCGTCAGGTCGCGGCCAGCCATGTCCACACGGCGCACCGCGTGTGGTAGCGAATAGCCCTCGTAAATCGGCACAGTGTGTGTCACGCCGTCGCCCGCATCCAGCACGATGCCAGTAGTGCGACCAGACGAGTACAGGGACAACACAGCCTGAATAGCAATGTACAGGGACGGCGTGTTGAACGTTTCGAACATGATCTGCGTCATTCGCTCACGGTTCTGCTTGGGGTTCATCGGCGCCTCAGTCAGCAACACGTTGTGAGCCTCGGGGTTCACCCGCAGCTCGTTGTAGAACGTGTGGTGCCAAATCTTCTCCATGTCATCCCAGTTCGTCACGATTCCGTGCTCAATCGGGTACTTTAGCGAAAGTATGCCACGTTTGGATTGAGCCTCGTCGCCAACGTACACTGCCTTGCTGGCGCTCCCCATCATGGCCTGCATGCTCTTTGCACGACCCACGATGGACGGAAAGACGTGGCGCGGCGCGTCATCGCCAGAGAAGCCGGCCTTCACCATGCCGGAGCCATTGTCACACACGATAGAGTTCTGCTCAGTCTCCGTCATTTTTCGGTTTCGATAGATCGTTAAAAATAAAAAAAATAGGTTGAAGAAATTTGCGGTGTGTTCTGCGAGATGTAGCCACTACATAGGTTGGCTGTCACCAATTGCGTCCCGGCAAGGAAAAAAAAGACAGGGATAAAGCGACGTGGAATAATCTTTCAGAGAGATGGCACCGGTAAGGAAAGCCGTGAGATTCATGCTTCGCGAATACGGGGCGAGGACTTCATTTGCAGAGAAGCCGGCATTCACAACGCCGGTGCCATCGTCACACACCATAGAGTTTTGCTCGGAATCCGCCATTTGGCTTGCTTCTTGAGAGGCAAGTGGTTGTAGGGGAAAAAAGTGGCACTTGCTGTACGGCGACTAAGCAAGGGTGTAATGTACGGCGTTTCTTTTTTTGTTTGTTTATTCTTCATGGACACCAAACAGCAGGAAGAAAGAAGAAATTCGCATGAAGATCGCTACTGCTTTGATATCGGCTGAGCCCCAGTAAAAAAAAAAGAATCCTGTGCCGCTCTATTCCAGACTGCGTTCTGAAAGTAAGACGGCACGAGAAACCTTTTCCACTCCGTTTCTTTTCAATGCATGACGCTTCTTCCAGAGTGCGAGTGTCACGTCAGAGAACACTACCGGCAGACAACTTTGAGAGGGCAACCCGAAAATCGCATTCACGTACTTCTTCTCTTTGCTTTGTACTCGGGGACGATAACAAGAAAACTGTCAAGATATACGAGAAAAAAAGAGAGCAAGATTGCACCGAGCGAGAGGCACAGGCATGTGCGCAATATCGGCCACTTGAATCTTGAAGCACGAGAACGTCAGCATCTGCGGCACACGCCAGCCCAAAATGCGACGCGAAAAATGACATGAAAAATGACATGAAAAATGAGATATGGATAAGGAAAACAAAGGGGGAAAAAAGTTAGACTGAAAACTTCTTCCGATATCCCCGACCCTCACACACTGGGGAGCCACGGAAACAAGAGGGGAAAAAGGTAAAGAAAAGAATCTCCTCCATCACACTTCCTTAAAAACACTTGCTGTGCACGATGCCAGGGCCAGACTCATCGTACTCGCTCTTCTTCACCCACATCCTCTGGAACGTCGACAACGACGACAGAATCGAGCCGCCGATCCACACGCTGTACTTGCGCTCCGGCGGCGCAACCACCTTCGGCTTGATCGACGAAGGTGCCAGGTTCGAGATCTCCTTCGCCAGGCGCTCCGGCAGGTTGCGGAACATAGTCGACCCGCCAGAAAGCACGATGTTGCCGTACAGGTCACGGCGCACATCAATGTCGCACTTGTTGATGGACTGGAACACCATCTCCGGGAAGCCAGGTGCCTCGTCAAGACCAATCAGCGACGGCTTGAACAACACCTCCGGGCAACGGAAGCGCTGGTTGCCCACCGTCATCACGTTGCCGTCTGGCAGCTCAAAAGGCTCCTCGTTCGCCGACTTGGCGCTGCTCGTCATCTCCTCCTCGAAGTCGAGCGCCACGTAGCACAGCTGCTCCTTCACATTGCGCACAATCTCTTTTTCGGCGGTCGTCGTGAACGTCATGCCCGACTCCATCATGATCTTCATCAGGTACTCCGTCAGGTCGCGGCCAGCCATGTCCACACGGCGCACCGCGTGTGGTAGCGAATAGCCCTCGTAAATCGGCACAGTGTGTGTCACGCCGTCGCCCGCATCCAGCACGATGCCAGTAGTGCGACCAGACGAGTACAGGGACAACACAGCCTGAATAGCAATGTACAGGGACGGCGTGTTGAACGTTTCGAACATGATCTGCGTCATTCGCTCACGGTTCTGCTTGGGGTTCATCGGCGCCTCAGTCAGCAACACGTTGTGAGCCTCGGGGTTCACCCGCAGCTCGTTGTAGAACGTGTGGTGCCAAATCTTCTCCATGTCATCCCAGTTCGTCACGATTCCGTGCTCAATCGGGTACTTTAGCGAAAGTATGCCACGTTTGGATTGAGCCTCGTCGCCAACGTACACTGCCTTGCTGGCGCTCCCCATCATGGCCTGCATGCTCTTTGCACGACCCACGATGGACGGAAAGACGTGGCGCGGCGCGTCATCGCCAGAGAAGCCGGCCTTCACCATGCCGGAGCCATTGTCACACACGATAGAGTTCTGCTCAGTCTCCGTCATTTTTCGGTTTCGATAGATCGTTAAAAATAAAAAAAATAGGTTGAAGAAATTTGCGGTGTGTTCTGCGAGATGTAGCCACTACATAGGTTGGCTGTCACCAATTGCGTCCCGGCAAGGAAAAAAAAGACAGGGATAAAGCGACCTGGAATAATCTTTCAGAGAGATGGCACCGGTAAGGAAAGCCGTGAGATTCATGCTTCGCGAATACGGGGCGAGGACTTCATTTGCAGAGAAGCCGGCATTCACAACGCCGGTGCCATCGTCACACACCATAGAGTTTTGCTCGGAATCCGCCATTTGGCTTGCTTCTTGAGAGGCAAGTGGTTGTAGGAAAAAAAGTGGCACTTGCTGTACGGCGACTAAGCAAGGGTGTAATGTACGGCGTTTCTTTTTTTGTTTGTTTATTCTTCATGGACACCAAACAGCAGGAAGAAAGAAGAAATTCGCATGAAGATCGCTACTGCTTTGATATCGGCTGAGCCCCAGTAAAAAAAAAAGAATCCTGTGCCGCTCTATTCCAGACTGCGTTCTGAAAGTAAGACGGCACGAGAAACCTTTTCCACTCCGTTTCTTTTCAATGCATGACGCTTCTTCCAGAGTGCGAGTGTCACGTCAGAGAACACTACCGGCAGACAACTTTGAGAGGGCAACCCGAAAATCGCATTCACGTACTTCTTCTCTTTGCTTTGTACTCGGGGACGATAACAAGAAAACTGTCAAGATATACGAGAAAAAAAGAGAGCAAGATTGCACCGAGCGAGAGGCACAGGCATGTGCGCAATATCGGCCACTTGAATCTTGAAGCACGAGAACGTCAGCATCTGCGGCACACGCCAGCCCAAAATGCGACGCGAAAAATGACATGAAAAATGACATGAAAAATGAGATATGGATAAGGAAAACAAAGGGGGGAAAAAAGTTAGACTGAAAACTTCTTCCGATATCCCCGACCCTCACACACTGGGGAGCCACGGAAACAAGAGGGGAAAAAGGTAAAGAAAAGAATCTCCTCCATCACACTTCCTTAAAAACACTTGCTGTGCACGATGCCAGGGCCAGACTCATCGTACTCGCTCTTCTTCACCCACATCCTCTGGAACGTCGACAACGACGACAGAATCGAGCCGCCGATCCACACGCTGTACTTGCGCTCCGGCGGCGCAACCACCTTCGGCTTGATCGACGAAGGTGCCAGGTTCGAGATCTCCTTCGCCAGGCGCTCCGGCAGGTTGCGGAACATAGTCGACCCGCCAGAAAGCACGATGTTGCCGTACAGGTCACGGCGCACATCAATGTCGCACTTGTTGATGGACTGGAACACCATCTCCGGGAAGCCAGGTGCCTCGTCAAGACCAATCAGCGACGGCTTGAACAACACCTCCGGGCAACGGAAGCGCTGGTTGCCCACCGTCATCACGTTGCCGTCTGGCAGCTCAAAAGGCTCCTCGTTCGCCGACTTGGCGCTGCTCGTCATCTCCTCCTCGAAGTCGAGCGCCACGTAGCACAGCTGCTCCTTCACATTGCGCACAATCTCTTTTTCGGCGGTCGTCGTGAACGTCATGCCCGACTCCATCATGATCTTCATCAGGTACTCCGTCAGGTCGCGGCCAGCCATGTCCACACGGCGCACCGCGTGTGGTAGCGAATAGCCCTCGTAAATCGGCACAGTGTGTGTCACGCCGTCGCCCGCATCCAGCACGATGCCAGTAGTGCGACCAGACGAGTACAGGGACAACACAGCCTGAATAGCAATGTACAGGGACGGCGTGTTGAACGTTTCGAACATGATCTGCGTCATTCGCTCACGGTTCTGCTTGGGGTTCATCGGCGCCTCAGTCAGCAACACGTTGTGAGCCTCGGGGTTCACCCGCAGCTCGTTGTAGAACGTGTGGTGCCAAATCTTCTCCATGTCATCCCAGTTCGTCACGATTCCGTGCTCAATCGGGTACTTTAGCGAAAGTATGCCACGTTTGGATTGAGCCTCGTCGCCAACGTACACTGCCTTGCTGGCGCTCCCCATCATGGCCTGCATGCTCTTTGCACGACCCACGATGGACGGAAAGACGTGGCGCGGCGCGTCATCGCCAGAGAAGCCGGCCTTCACCATGCCGGAGCCATTGTCACACACGATAGAGTTCTGCTCAGTCTCCGTCATTTTTCGGTTTCGATAGATCGTTAAAAATAAAAAAATAGGTTGAAGAAATTTGCGGTGTGTTCTGCGAGATGTAGCCACTACATAGGTTGGCTGTCACCAATTGCGTCCCGGCAAGGAAAAAAAGACAGGGATAAAGCGACGTGGAATAATCTTTCAGAGAGATGGCACCGGTAAGGAAAGCCGTGAGATTCATGCTTCGCGAATACGGGGCGAGGACTTCATTTGCAGAGAAGCCGGCATTCACAACGCCGGTGCCATCGTCACACACCATAGAGTTTTGCTCGGAATCCGCCATTTGGCTTGCTTCTTGAGAGGCAAGTGGTTGTAGGAAAAAAAGTGGCACTTGCTGTACGGCGACTAAGCAAGGGTGTAATGTACGGCGTTTCTTTTTTGTTTGTTTATTCTTCATGGACACCAAACAGCAGGAAGAAAGAAGAAATTCGCATGAAGATCGCTACTGCTTTGATATCGGCTGAGCCCCAGTAAAAAAAAAGAATCCTGTGCCGCTCTATTCCAGACTGCGTTCTGAAAGTAAGACGGCACGAGAAACCTTTTCCACTCCGTTTCTTTTCAATGCATGACGCTTCTTCCAGAGTGCGAGTGTCACGTCAGAGAACACTACCGGCAGACAACTTTGAGAGGGCAACCCGAAAATCGCATTCACGTACTTCTTCTCTTTGCTTTGTACTCGGGGACGATAACAAGAAAACTGTCAAGATATACGAGAAAAAAAGAGAGCAAGATTGCACCGAGCGAGAGGCACAGGCATGTGCGCAATATCGGCCACTTGAATCTTGAAGCACGAGAACGTCAGCATCTGCGGCACACGCCAGCCCAAAATGCGACGCGAAAAATGACATGAAAAATGACATGAAAAATGAGATATGGATAAGGAAAACAAAGGGGAAAAAAGTTAGACTGAAAACTTCTTCCGATATCCCCGACCCTCACACACTGGGGAGCCACGGAAACAAGAGGGGAAAAAGGTAAAGAAAAGAATCTCCTCCATCACACTTCCTTAAAAACACTTGCTGTGCACGATGCCAGGGCCAGACTCATCGTACTCGCTCTTCTTCACCCACATCCTCTGGAACGTCGACAACGACGACAGAATCGAGCCGCCGATCCACACGCTGTACTTGCGCTCCGGCGGCGCAACCACCTTCGGCTTGATCGACGAAGGTGCCAGGTTCGAGATCTCCTTCGCCAGGCGCTCCGGCAGGTTGCGGAACATAGTCGACCCGCCAGAAAGCACGATGTTGCCGTACAGGTCACGGCGCACATCAATGTCGCACTTGTTGATGGACTGGAACACCATCTCCGGGAAGCCAGGTGCCTCGTCAAGACCAATCAGCGACGGCTTGAACAACACCTCCGGGCAACGGAAGCGCTGGTTGCCCACCGTCATCACGTTGCCGTCTGGCAGCTCAAAAGGCTCCTCGTTCGCCGACTTGGCGCTGCTCGTCATCTCCTCCTCGAAGTCGAGCGCCACGTAGCACAGCTGCTCCTTCACATTGCGCACAATCTCTTTTTCGGCGGTCGTCGTGAACGTCATGCCCGACTCCATCATGATCTTCATCAGGTACTCCGTCAGGTCGCGGCCAGCCATGTCCACACGGCGCACCGCGTGTGGTAGCGAATAGCCCTCGTAAATCGGCACAGTGTGTGTCACGCCGTCGCCCGCATCCAGCACGATGCCAGTAGTGCGACCAGACGAGTACAGGGACAACACAGCCTGAATAGCAATGTACAGGGACGGCGTGTTGAACGTTTCGAACATGATCTGCGTCATTCGCTCACGGTTCTGCTTGGGGTTCATCGGCGCCTCAGTCAGCAACACGTTGTGAGCCTCGGGGTTCACCCGCAGCTCGTTGTAGAACGTGTGGTGCCAAATCTTCTCCATGTCATCCCAGTTCGTCACGATTCCGTGCTCAATCGGGTACTTTAGCGAAAGTATGCCACGTTTGGATTGAGCCTCGTCGCCAACGTACACTGCCTTGCTGGCGCTCCCCATCATGGCCTGCATGCTCTTTGCACGACCCACGATGGACGGAAAGACGTGGCGCGGCGCGTCATCGCCAGAGAAGCCGGCCTTCACCATGCCGGAGCCATTGTCACACACGATAGAGTTCTGCTCAGTCTCCGTCATTTTTCGGTTTCGATAGATCGTTAAAAATAAAAAAATAGGTTGAAGAAATTTGCGGTGTGTTCTGCGAGATGTAGCCACTACATAGGTTGGCTGTCACCAATTGCGTCCCGGCAAGGAAAAAAAAGACAGGGATAAAGCGACGTGGAATAATCTTTCAGAGAGATGGCACCGGTAAGGAAAGCCGTGAGATTCATGCTTCGCGAATACGGGGCGAGGACTTCATTTGCAGAGAAGCCGGCATTCACAACGCCGGTGCCATCGTCACACACCATAGAGTTTTGCTCGGAATCCGCCATTTGGCTTGCTTCTTGAGAGGCAAGTGGTTGTAGGGGAAAAAAGTGGCACTTGCTGTACGGCGACTAAGCAAGGGTGTAATGTACGGCGTTTCTTTTTTGTTTGTTTATTCTTCATGGACACCAAACAGCAGGAAGAAAGAAGAAATTCGCATGAAGATCGCTACTGCTTTGATATCGGCTGAGCCCCAGTAAAAAAAAAGAATCCTGTGCCGCTCTATTCCAGACTGCGTTCTGAAAGTAAGACGGCACGAGAAACCTTTTCCACTCCGTTTCTTTTCAATGCATGACGCTTCTTCCAGAGTGCGAGTGTCACGTCAGAGAACACTACCGGCAGACAACTTTGAGAGGGCAACCCGAAAATCGCATTCACGTACTTCTTCTCTTTGCTTTGTACTCGGGGACGATAACAAGAAAACTGTCAAGATATACGAGAAAAAAAGAGAGCAAGATTGCACCGAGCGAGAGGCACAGGCATGTGCGCAATATCGGCCACTTGAATCTTGAAGCACGAGAACGTCAGCATCTGCGGCACACGCCAGCCCAAAATGCGACGCGAAAAATGACATGAAAAATGACATGAAAAATGAGATATGGATAAGGAAAACAAAGGGGAAAAAAGTTAGACTGAAAACTTCTTCCGATATCCCCGACCCTCACACACTGGGGAGCCACGGAAACAAGAGGGGAAAAAGGTAAAGAAAAGAATCTCCTCCATCACACTTCCTTAAAAACACTTGCTGTGCACGATGCCAGGGCCAGACTCATCGTACTCGCTCTTCTTCACCCACATCCTCTGGAACGTCGACAACGACGACAGAATCGAGCCGCCGATCCACACGCTGTACTTGCGCTCCGGCGGCGCAACCACCTTCGGCTTGATCGACGAAGGTGCCAGGTTCGAGATCTCCTTCGCCAGGCGCTCCGGCAGGTTGCGGAACATAGTCGACCCGCCAGAAAGCACGATGTTGCCGTACAGGTCACGGCGCACATCAATGTCGCACTTGTTGATGGACTGGAACACCATCTCCGGGAAGCCAGGTGCCTCGTCAAGACCAATCAGCGACGGCTTGAACAACACCTCCGGGCAACGGAAGCGCTGGTTGCCCACCGTCATCACGTTGCCGTCTGGCAGCTCAAAAGGCTCCTCGTTCGCCGACTTGGCGCTGCTCGTCATCTCCTCCTCGAAGTCGAGCGCCACGTAGCACAGCTGCTCCTTCACATTGCGCACAATCTCTTTTTCGGCGGTCGTCGTGAACGTCATGCCCGACTCCATCATGATCTTCATCAGGTACTCCGTCAGGTCGCGGCCAGCCATGTCCACACGGCGCACCGCGTGTGGTAGCGAATAGCCCTCGTAAATCGGCACAGTGTGTGTCACGCCGTCGCCCGCATCCAGCACGATGCCAGTAGTGCGACCAGACGAGTACAGGGACAACACAGCCTGAATAGCAATGTACAGGGACGGCGTGTTGAACGTTTCGAACATGATCTGCGTCATTCGCTCACGGTTCTGCTTGGGGTTCATCGGCGCCTCAGTCAGCAACACGTTGTGAGCCTCGGGGTTCACCCGCAGCTCGTTGTAGAACGTGTGGTGCCAAATCTTCTCCATGTCATCCCAGTTCGTCACGATTCCGTGCTCAATCGGGTACTTTAGCGAAAGTATGCCACGTTTGGATTGAGCCTCGTCGCCAACGTACACTGCCTTGCTGGCGCTCCCCATCATGGCCTGCATGCTCTTTGCACGACCCACGATGGACGGAAAGACGTGGCGCGGCGCGTCATCGCCAGAGAAGCCGGCCTTCACCATGCCGGAGCCATTGTCACACACGATAGAGTTCTGCTCAGTCTCCGTCATTTTTCGGTTTCGATAGATCGTTAAAAATAAAAAAAATAGGTTGAAGAAATTTGCGGTGTGTTCTGCGAGATGTAGCCACTACATAGGTTGGCTGTCACCAATTGCGTCCCGGCAAGGAAAAAAAAGACAGGGATAAAGCGACGTGGAATAATCTTTCAGAGAGATGGCACCGGTAAGGAAAGCCGTGAGATTCATGCTTCGCGAATACGGGGCGAGGACTTCATTTGCAGAGAAGCCGGCATTCACAACGCCGGTGCCATCGTCACACACCATAGAGTTTTGCTCGGAATCCGCCATTTGGCTTGCTTCTTGAGAGGCAAGTGGTTGTAGGGGAAAAAAGTGGCACTTGCTGTACGGCGACTAAGCAAGGGTGTAATGTACGGCGTTTCTTTTTTGTTTGTTTATTCTTCATGGACACCAAACAGCAGGAAGAAAGAAGAAATTCGCATGAAGATCGCTACTGCTTTGATATCGGCTGAGCCCCAGTAAAAAAAAAGAATCCTGTGCCGCTCTATTCCAGACTGCGTTCTGAAAGTAAGACGGCACGAGAAACCTTTTCCACTCCGTTTCTTTTCAATGCATGACGCTTCTTCCAGAGTGCGAGTGTCACGTCAGAGAACACTACCGGCAGACAACTTTGAGAGGGCAACCCGAAAATCGCATTCACGTACTTCTTCTCTTTGCTTTGTACTCGGGGACGATAACAAGAAAACTGTCAAGATATACGAGAAAAAAAGAGAGCAAGATTGCACCGAGCGAGAGGCACAGGCATGTGCGCAATATCGGCCACTTGAATCTTGAAGCACGAGAACGTCAGCATCTGCGGCACACGCCAGCCCAAAATGCGACGCGAAAAATGACATGAAAAATGACATGAAAAATGAGATATGGATAAGGAAAACAAAGGGGAAAAAAGTTAGACTGAAAACTTCTTCCGATATCCCCGACCCTCACACACTGGGGAGCCACGGAAACAAGAGGGGAAAAAGGTAAAGAAAAGAATCTCCTCCATCACACTTCCTTAAAAACACTTGCTGTGCACGATGCCAGGGCCAGACTCATCGTACTCGCTCTTCTTCACCCACATCCTCTGGAACGTCGACAACGACGACAGAATCGAGCCGCCGATCCACACGCTGTACTTGCGCTCCGGCGGCGCAACCACCTTCGGCTTGATCGACGAAGGTGCCAGGTTCGAGATCTCCTTCGCCAGGCGCTCCGGCAGGTTGCGGAACATAGTCGACCCGCCAGAAAGCACGATGTTGCCGTACAGGTCACGGCGCACATCAATGTCGCACTTGTTGATGGACTGGAACACCATCTCCGGGAAGCCAGGTGCCTCGTCAAGACCAATCAGCGACGGCTTGAACAACACCTCCGGGCAACGGAAGCGCTGGTTGCCCACCGTCATCACGTTGCCGTCTGGCAGCTCAAAAGGCTCCTCGTTCGCCGACTTGGCGCTGCTCGTCATCTCCTCCTCGAAGTCGAGCGCCACGTAGCACAGCTGCTCCTTCACATTGCGCACAATCTCTTTTTCGGCGGTCGTCGTGAACGTCATGCCCGACTCCATCATGATCTTCATCAGGTACTCCGTCAGGTCGCGGCCAGCCATGTCCACACGGCGCACCGCGTGTGGTAGCGAATAGCCCTCGTAAATCGGCACAGTGTGTGTCACGCCGTCGCCCGCATCCAGCACGATGCCAGTAGTGCGACCAGACGAGTACAGGGACAACACAGCCTGAATAGCAATGTACAGGGACGGCGTGTTGAACGTTTCGAACATGATCTGCGTCATTCGCTCACGGTTCTGCTTGGGGTTCATCGGCGCCTCAGTCAGCAACACGTTGTGAGCCTCGGGGTTCACCCGCAGCTCGTTGTAGAACGTGTGGTGCCAAATCTTCTCCATGTCATCCCAGTTCGTCACGATTCCGTGCTCAATCGGGTACTTTAGCGAAAGTATGCCACGTTTGGATTGAGCCTCGTCGCCAACGTACACTGCCTTGCTGGCGCTCCCCATCATGGCCTGCATGCTCTTTGCACGACCCACGATGGACGGAAAGACGTGGCGCGGCGCGTCATCGCCAGAGAAGCCGGCCTTCACCATGCCGGAGCCATTGTCACACACGATAGAGTTCTGCTCAGTCTCCGTCATTTTTCGGTTTCGATAGATCGTTAAAAATAAAAAAATAGGTTGAAGAAATTTGCGGTGTGTTCTGCGAGATGTAGCCACTACATAGGTTGGCTGTCACCAATTGCGTCCCGGCAAGGAAAAAAAGACAGGGATAAAGCGACGTGGAATAATCTTTCAGAGAGATGGCACCGGTAAGGAAAGCCGTGAGATTCATGCTTCGCGAATACGGGGCGAGGACTTCATTTGCAGAGAAGCCGGCATTCACAACGCCGGTGCCATCGTCACACACCATAGAGTTTTGCTCGGAATCCGCCATTTGGCTTGCTTCTTGAGAGGCAAGTGGTTGTAGGGGAAAAAAGTGGCACTTGCTGTACGGCGACTAAGCAAGGGTGTAATGTACGGCGTTTCTTTTTTGTTTGTTTATTCTTCATGGACACCAAACAGCAGGAAGAAAGAAGAAATTCGCATGAAGATCGCTACTGCTTTGATATCGGCTGAGCCCCAGTAAAAAAAAGAATCCTGTGCCGCTCTATTCCAGACTGCGTTCTGAAAGTAACACGGCACGAGAAACCTTTTCCACTCCGTTTCTTTTCAATGCATGACGCTTCTTCCAGAGTGCGAGTGTCACGTCAGAGAACACTACCGGCAGACAACTTTGAGAGGGCAACCCGAAAATCGCATTCACGTACTTCTTCTCTTTGCTTTGTACTCGGGGACGATAACAAGAAAACTGTCAAGATATACGAGAAAAAAAGAGAGCAAGATTGCACCGAGCGAGAGGCACAGGCATGTGCGCAATATCGGCCACTTGAATCTTGAAGCACGAGAACGTCAGCATCTGCGGCACACGCCAGCCCAAAATGCGACGCGAAAAATGACATGAAAAATGACATGAAAAATGAGATATGGATAAGGAAAACAAAGGGGGAAAAAAGTTAGACTGAAAACTTCTTCCGATATCCCCGACCCTCACACACTGGGGAGCCACGGAAACAAGAGGGGAAAAAGGTAAAGAAAAGAATCTCCTCCATCACACTTCCTTAAAAACACTTGCTGTGCACGATGCCAGGGCCAGACTCATCGTACTCGCTCTTCTTCACCCACATCCTCTGGAACGTCGACAACGACGACAGAATCGAGCCGCCGATCCACACGCTGTACTGCGCTCCGGCGGCGCAACCACCTTCGGCTTGATCGACGAAGGTGCCAGGTTCGAGATCTCCTTCGCCAGGCGCTCCGGCAGGTTGCGGAACATAGTCGACCCGCCAGAAAGCACGATGTTGCCGTACAGGTCACGGCGCACATCAATGTCGCACTTGTTGATGGACTGGAACACCATCTCCGGGAAGCCAGGTGCCTCGTCAAGACCAATCAGCGACGGCTTGAACAACACCTCCGGGCAACGGAAGCGCTGGTTGCCCACCGTCATCACGTTGCCGTCTGGCAGCTCAAAAGGCTCCTCGTTCGCCGACTTGGCGCTGCTCGTCATCTCCTCCTCGAAGTCGAGCGCCACGTAGCACAGCTGCTCCTTCACATTGCGCACAATCTCTTTTTCGGCGGTCGTCGTGAACGTCATGCCCGACTCCATCATGATCTTCATCAGGTACTCCGTCAGGTCGCGGCCAGCCATGTCCACACGGCGCACCGCGTGTGGTAGCGAATAGCCCTCATAAATCGGCACAGTGTGTGTCACGCCGTCGCCCGCATCCAGCACGATGCCAGTAGCGCGACCAGACGAGTACAGGGACAACACAGCCTGAATAGCAATGTACAGGGACGGCGTGTTGAACGTTTCGAACATGATCTGCGTCATTCGCTCACGGTTCTGCTTGGGGTTCATCGGCGCCTCAGTCAGCAACACGTTGTGAGCCTCGGGGTTCACCCGCAGCTCGTTGTAGAACGTGTGGTGCCAAATCTTCTCCATGTCATCCCAGTTCGTCACGATTCCGTGCTCAATCGGGTACTTTAGCGAAAGTATGCCACGTTTGGATTGAGCCTCGTCGCCAACGTACACTGCCTTGCTGGCGCTCCCCATCATGGCCTGCATGCTCTTTGCACGACCCACGATGGACGGAAAGACGTGGCGCGGCGCGTCATCGCCAGAGAAGCCGGCCTTCACCATGCCGGAGCCATTGTCACACACGATAGAGTTCTGCTCAGTCTCCGTCATTTTCGGTTTCGATAGATCGTTAAAAATAAAAAAATAGGTTGAAGAAATTTGCGGTGTGTTCTGCGAGATGTAGCCACTACATAGGTTGGCTGTCACCAATTGCGTCCCGGCAAGGAAAAAAAGACAGGGATAAAGCGACGTGGAATAATCTTTCAGAGAGATGGCACCGGTAAGGAAAGCCGTGAGATTCATGCTTCGCGAATACGGGGCGAGGACTTCATTTGCAGAGAAGCCGGCATTCACAACGCCGGTGCCATCGTCACACACCATAGAGTTTTGCTCGGAATCCGCCATTTGGCTTGCTTCTTGAGAGGCAAGTGGTTGTAGGAAAAAAAGTGGCACTTGCTGTACGGCGACTAAGCAAGGGTGTAATGTACGGCGTTTCTTTTTTTGTTTGTTTATTCTTCATGGACACCAAACAGCAGGAAGAAAGAAGAAATTCGCATGAAGATCGCTACTGCTTTGATATCGGCTGAGCCCCAGTAAAAAAAAAAGAATCCTGTGCCGCTCTATTCCAGACTGCGTTCTGAAAGTAAGACGGCACGAGAAACCTTTTCCACTCCGTTTCTTTTCAATGCATGACGCTTCTTCCAGAGTGCGAGTGTCACGTCAGAGAACACTACCGGCAGACAACTTTGAGAGGGCAACCCGAAAATCGCATTCACGTACTTCTTCTCTTTGCTTTGTACTCGGGGACGATAACAAGAAAACTGTCAAGATATACGAGAAAAAAAGAGAGCAAGATTGCACCGAGCAAGAGGCACAGGCATGTGCGCAATATCGGCCACTTGAATCTTGAAGCACGAGAACGTCAGCATCTGCGGCACACGCCAGCCCAAAATGCGACGCGAAAAATGACATGAAAAATGACATGAAAAATGAGATATGGATAAGGAAAACAAAGGGGGAAAAAAGTTAGACTGAAAACTTCTTCCGATATCCCCGACCCTCACACACTGGGGAGCCACGGAAACAAGAGGGGAAAAAGGTAAAGAAAAGAATCTCCTCCATCACACTTCCTTAAAAACACTTGCTGTGCACGATGCCAGGGCCAGACTCATCGTACTCGCTCTTCTTCACCCACATCCTCTGGAACGTCGACAACGACGACAGAATCGAGCCGCCGATCCACACGCTGTACTTGCGCTCCGGCGGCGCAACCACCTTCGGCTTGATCGACGAAGGTGCCAGGTTCGAGATCTCCTTCGCCAGGCGCTCCGGCAGGTTGCGGAACATAGTCGACCCGCCAGAAAGCACGATGTTGCCGTACAGGTCACGGCGCACATCAATGTCGCACTTGTTGATGGACTGGAACACCATCTCCGGGAAGCCAGGTGCCTCGTCAAGACCAATCAGCGACGGCTTGAACAACACCTCCGGGCAACGGAAGCGCTGGTTGCCCACCGTCATCACGTTGCCGTCTGGCAGCTCAAAAGGCTCCTCGTTCGCCGACTTGGCGCTGCTCGTCATCTCCTCCTCGAAGTCGAGCGCCACGTAGCACAGCTGCTCCTTCACATTGCGCACAATCTCTTTTTCGGCGGTCGTCGTGAACGTCATGCCCGACTCCATCATGATCTTCATCAGGTACTCCGTCAGGTCGCGGCCAGCCATGTCCACACGGCGCACCGCGTGTGGTAGCGAATAGCCCTCGTAAATCGGCACAGTGTGTGTCACGCCGTCGCCCGCATCCAGCACGATGCCAGTAGTGCGACCAGACGAGTACAGGGACAACACAGCCTGAATAGCAATGTACAGGGACGGCGTGTTGAACGTTTCGAACATGATCTGCGTCATTCGCTCACGGTTCTGCTTGGGGTTCATCGGCGCCTCAGTCAGCAACACGTTGTGAGCCTCGGGGTTCACCCGCAGCTCGTTGTAGAACGTGTGGTGCCAAATCTTCTCCATGTCATCCCAGTTCGTCACGATTCCGTGCTCAATCGGGTACTTTAGCGAAAGTATGCCACGTTTGGATTGAGCCTCGTCGCCAACGTACACTGCCTTGCTGGCGCTCCCCATCATGGCCTGCATGCTCTTTGCACGACCCACGATGGACGGAAAGACGTGGCGCGGCGCGTCATCGCCAGAGAAGCCGGCCTTCACCATGCCGGAGCCATTGTCACACACGATAGAGTTCTGCTCAGTCTCCGTCATTTTCGGTTTCGATAGATCGTTAAAAATAAAAAAATAGGTTGAAGAAATTTGCGGTGTGTTCTGCGAGATGTAGCCACTACATAGGTTGGCTGTCACCAATTGCGTCCCGGCAAGGAAAAAAAGACAGGGATAAAGCGACGTGGAATAATCTTTCAGAGAGATGGCACCGGTAAGGAAAGCCGTGAGATTCATGCTTCGCGAATACGGGGCGAGGACTTCATTTGCAGAGAAGCCGGCATTCACAACGCCGGTGCCATCGTCACACACCATAGAGTTTTGCTCGGAATCCGCCATTTGGCTTGCTTCTTGAGAGGCAAGTGGTTGTAGGGGAAAAAAGTGGCACTTGCTGTACGGCGACTAAGCAAGGGTGTAATGTACGGCGTTTCTTTTTTGTTTGTTTATTCTTCATGGACACCAAACAGCAGGAAGAAAGAAGAAATTCGCATGAAGATCGCTACTGCTTTGATATCGGCTGAGCCCCAGTAAAAAAAAGAATCCTGTGCCGCTCTATTCCAGACTGCGTTCTGAAAGTAAGACGGCACGAGAAACCTTTTCCACTCCGTTTCTTTTCAATGCATGACGCTTCTTCCAGAGTGCGAGTGTCACGTCAGAGAACACTACCGGCAGACAACTTTGAGAGGGCAACCCGAAAATCGCATTCACGTACTTCTTCTCTTTGCTTTGTACTCGGGGACGATAACAAGAAAACTGTCAAGATATACGAGAAAAAAAGAGAGCAAGATTGCACCGAGCGAGAGGCACAGGCATGTGCGCAATATCGGCCACTTGAATCTTGAAGCACGAGAACGTCAGCATCTGCGGCACACGCCAGCCCAAAATGCGACGCGAAAAATGACATGAAAAATGACATGAAAAATGAGATATGGATAAGGAAAACAAAGGGGGAAAAAAGTTAGACTGAAAACTTCTTCCGATATCCCCGACCCTCACACACTGGGGAGCCACGGAAACAAGAGGGGAAAAAGGTAAAGAAAAGAATCTCCTCCATCACACTTCCTTAAAAACACTTGCTGTGCACGATGCCAGGGCCAGACTCATCGTACTCGCTCTTCTTCACCCACATCCTCTGGAACGTCGACAACGACGACAGAATCGAGCCGCCGATCCACACGCTGTACTTGCGCTCCGGCGGCGCAACCACCTTCGGCTTGATCGACGAAGGTGCCAGGTTCGAGATCTCCTTCGCCAGGCGCTCCGGCAGGTTGCGGAACATAGTCGACCCGCCAGAAAGCACGATGTTGCCGTACAGGTCACGGCGCACATCAATGTCGCACTTGTTGATGGACTGGAACACCATCTCCGGGAAGCCAGGTGCCTCGTCAAGACCAATCAGCGACGGCTTGAACAACACCTCCGGGCAACGGAAGCGCTGGTTGCCCACCGTCATCACGTTGCCGTCTGGCAGCTCAAAAGGCTCCTCGTTCGCCGACTTGGCGCTGCTCGTCATCTCCTCCTCGAAGTCGAGCGCCACGTAGCACAGCTGCTCCTTCACATTGCGCACAATCTCTTTTTCGGCGGTCGTCGTGAACGTCATGCCCGACTCCATCATGATCTTCATCAGGTACTCCGTCAGGTCGCGGCCAGCCATGTCCACACGGCGCACCGCGTGTGGTAGCGAATAGCCCTCGTAAATCGGCACAGTGTGTGTCACGCCGTCGCCCGCATCCAGCACGATGCCAGTAGTGCGACCAGACGAGTACAGGGACAACACAGCCTGAATAGCAATGTACAGGGACGGCGTGTTGAACGTTTCGAACATGATCTGCGTCATTCGCTCACGGTTCTGCTTGGGGTTCATCGGCGCCTCAGTCAGCAACACGTTGTGAGCCTCGGGGTTCACCCGCAGCTCGTTGTAGAACGTGTGGTGCCAAATCTTCTCCATGTCATCCCAGTTCGTCACGATTCCGTGCTCAATCGGGTACTTTAGCGAAAGTATGCCACGTTTGGATTGAGCCTCGTCGCCAACGTACACTGCCTTGCTGGCGCTCCCCATCATGGCCTGCATGCTCTTTGCACGACCCACGATGGACGGAAAGACGTGGCGCGGCGCGTCATCGCCAGAGAAGCCGGCCTTCACCATGCCGGAGCCATTGTCACACACGATAGAGTTCTGCTCAGTCTCCGTCATTTTTCGGTTTCGATAGATCGTTAAAAATAAAAAAATAGGTTGAAGAAATTTGCGGTGTGTTCTGCGAGATGTAGCCACTACATAGGTTGGCTGTCACCAATTGCGTCCCGGCAAGGAAAAAAAGACAGGGATAAAGCGACGTGGAATAATCTTTCAGAGAGATGGCACCGGTAAGGAAAGCCGTGAGATTCATGCTTCGCGAATACGGGGCGAGGACTTCATTTGCAGAGAAGCCGGCATTCACAACGCCGGTGCCATCGTCACACACCATAGAGTTTTGCTCGGAATCCGCCATTTGGCTTGCTTCTTGAGAGGCAAGTGGTTGTAGGGGAAAAAAGTGGCACTTGCTGTACGGCGACTAAGCAAGGGTGTAATGTACGGCGTTTCTTTTTTGTTTGTTTATTCTTCATGGACACCAAACAGCAGGAAGAAAGAAGAAATTCGCATGAAGATCGCTACTGCTTTGATATCGGCTGAGCCCCAGTAAAAAAAAGAATCCTGTGCCGCTCTATTCCAGACTGCGTTCTGAAAGTAAGACGGCACGAGAAACCTTTTCCACTCCGTTTCTTTTCAATGCATGACGCTTCTTCCAGAGTGCGAGTGTCACGTCAGAGAACACTACCGGCAGACAACTTTGAGAGGGCAACCCGAAAATCGCATTCACGTACTTCTTCTCTTTGCTTTGTACTCGGGGACGATAACAAGAAAACTGTCAAGATATACGAGAAAAAAGAGAGCAAGATTGCACCGAGCGAGAGGCACAGGCATGTGCGCAATATCGGCCACTTGAATCTTGAAGCACGAGAACGTCAGCATCTGCGGCACACGCCAGCCCAAAATGCGACGCGAAAAATGACATGAAAAATGACATGAAAAATGAGATATGGATAAGGAAAACAAAGGGGGAAAAAAGTTAGACTGAAAACTTCTTCCGATATCCCCGACCCTCACACACTGGGGAGCCACGGAAACAAGAGGGGAAAAAGGTAAAGAAAAGAATCTCCTCCATCACACTTCCTTAAAAACACTTGCTGTGCACGATGCCAGGGCCAGACTCATCGTACTCGCTCTTCTTCACCCACATCCTCTGGAACGTCGACAACGACGACAGAATCGAGCCGCCGATCCACACGCTGTACTTGCGCTCCGGCGGCGCAACCACCTTCGGCTTGATCGACGAAGGTGCCAGGTTCGAGATCTCCTTCGCCAGGCGCTCCGGCAGGTTGCGGAACATAGTCGACCCGCCAGAAAGCACGATGTTGCCGTACAGGTCACGGCGCACATCAATGTCGCACTTGTTGATGGACTGGAACACCATCTCCGGGAAGCCAGGTGCCTCGTCAAGACCAATCAGCGACGGCTTGAACAACACCTCCGGGCAACGGAAGCGCTGGTTGCCCACCGTCATCACGTTGCCGTCTGGCAGCTCAAAAGGCTCCTCGTTCGCCGACTTGGCGCTGCTCGTCATCTCCTCCTCGAAGTCGAGCGCCACGTAGCACAGCTGCTCCTTCACATTGCGCACAATCTCTTTTTCGGCGGTCGTCGTGAACGTCATGCCCGACTCCATCATGATCTTCATCAGGTACTCCGTCAGGTCGCGGCCAGCCATGTCCACACGGCGCACCGCGTGTGGTAGCGAATAGCCCTCGTAAATCGGCACAGTGTGTGTCACGCCGTCGCCCGCATCCAGCACGATGCCAGTAGTGCGACCAGACGAGTACAGGGACAACACAGCCTGAATAGCAATGTACAGGGACGGCGTGTTGAACGTTTCGAACATGATCTGCGTCATTCGCTCACGGTTCTGCTTGGGGTTCATCGGCGCCTCAGTCAGCAACACGTTGTGAGCCTCGGGGTTCACCCGCAGCTCGTTGTAGAACGTGTGGTGCCAAATCTTCTCCATGTCATCCCAGTTCGTCACGATTCCGTGCTCAATCGGGTACTTTAGCGAAAGTATGCCACGTTTGGATTGAGCCTCGTCGCCAACGTACACTGCCTTGCTGGCGCTCCCCATCATGGCCTGCATGCTCTTTGCACGACCCACGATGGACGGAAAGACGTGGCGCGGCGCGTCATCGCCAGAGAAGCCGGCCTTCACCATGCCGGAGCCATTGTCACACACGATAGAGTTCTGCTCAGTCTCCGTCATTTTTCGGTTTCGATAGATCGTTAAAAATAAAAAAATAGGTTGAAGAAATTTGCGGTGTGTTCTGCGAGATGTAGCCACTACATAGGTTGGCTGTCACCAATTGCGTCCCGGCAAGGAAAAAAAAGACAGGGATAAAGCGACGTGGAATAATCTTTCAGAGAGATGGCACCGGTAAGGAAAGCCGTGAGATTCATGCTTCGCGAATACGGGGCGAGGACTTCATTTGCAGAGAAGCCGGCATTCACAACGCCGGTGCCATCGTCACACACCATAGAGTTTTGCTCGGAATCCGCCATTTGGCTTGCTTCTTGAGAGGCAAGTGGTTGTAGGGGAAAAAAGTGGCACTTGCTGTACGGCGACTAAGCAAGGGTGTAATGTACGGCGTTTCTTTTTTTGTTTGTTTATTCTTCATGGACACCAAACAGCAGGAAGAAAGAAGAAATTCGCATGAAGATCGCTACTGCTTTGATATCGGCTGAGCCCCAGTAAAAAAAAAAGAATCCTGTGCCGCTCTATTCCAGACTGCGTTCTGAAAGTAAGACGGCACGAGAAACCTTTTCCACTCCGTTTCTTTTCAATGCATGACGCTTCTTCCAGAGTGCGAGTGTCACGTCAGAGAACACTACCGGCAGACAACTTTGAGAGGGCAACCCGAAAATCGCATTCACGTACTTCTTCTCTTTGCTTTGTACTCGGGGACGATAACAAGAAAACTGTCAAGATATACGAGAAAAAAAGAGAGCAAGATTGCACCGAGCAAGAGGCACAGGCATGTGCGCAATATCGGCCACTTGAATCTTGAAGCACGAGAACGTCAGCATCTGCGGCACACGCCAGCCCAAAATGCGACGCGAAAAATGACATGAAAAATGACATGAAAAATGAGATATGGATAAGGAAAACAAAGGGGGAAAAAAGTTAGACTGAAAACTTCTTCCGATATCCCCGACCCTCACACACTGGGGAGCCACGGAAACAAGAGGGGAAAAAGGTAAAGAAAAGAATCTCCTCCATCACACTTCCTTAAAAACACTTGCTGTGCACGATGCCAGGGCCAGACTCATCGTACTCGCTCTTCTTCACCCACATCCTCTGGAACGTCGACAACGACGACAGAATCGAGCCGCCGATCCACACGCTGTACTTGCGCTCCGGCGGCGCAACCACCTTCGGCTTGATCGACGAAGGTGCCAGGTTCGAGATCTCCTTCGCCAGGCGCTCCGGCAGGTTGCGGAACATAGTCGACCCGCCAGAAAGCACGATGTTGCCGTACAGGTCACGGCGCACATCAATGTCGCACTTGTTGATGGACTGGAACACCATCTCCGGGAAGCCAGGTGCCTCGTCAAGACCAATCAGCGACGGCTTGAACAACACCTCCGGGCAACGGAAGCGCTGGTTGCCCACCGTCATCACGTTGCCGTCTGGCAGCTCAAAAGGCTCCTCGTTCGCCGACTTGGCGCTGCTCGTCATCTCCTCCTCGAAGTCGAGCGCCACGTAGCACAGCTGCTCCTTCACATTGCGCACAATCTCTTTTTCGGCGGTCGTCGTGAACGTCATGCCCGACTCCATCATGATCTTCATCAGGTACTCCGTCAGGTCGCGGCCAGCCATGTCCACACGGCGCACCGCGTGTGGTAGCGAATAGCCCTCGTAAATCGGCACAGTGTGTGTCACGCCGTCGCCCGCATCCAGCACGATGCCAGTAGTGCGACCAGACGAGTACAGGGACAACACAGCCTGAATAGCAATGTACAGGGACGGCGTGTTGAACGTTTCGAACATGATCTGCGTCATTCGCTCACGGTTCTGCTTGGGGTTCATCGGCGCCTCAGTCAGCAACACGTTGTGAGCCTCGGGGTTCACCCGCAGCTCGTTGTAGAACGTGTGGTGCCAAATCTTCTCCATGTCATCCCAGTTCGTCACGATTCCGTGCTCAATCGGGTACTTTAGCGAAAGTATGCCACGTTTGGATTGAGCCTCGTCGCCAACGTACACTGCCTTGCTGGCGCTCCCCATCATGGCCTGCATGCTCTTTGCACGACCCACGATGGACGGAAAGACGTGGCGCGGCGCGTCATCGCCAGAGAAGCCGGCCTTCACCATGCCGGAGCCATTGTCACACACGATAGAGTTCTGCTCAGTCTCCGTCATTTTCGGTTTCGATAGATCGTTAAAAATAAAAAAATAGGTTGAAGAAATTTGCGGTGTGTTCTGCGAGATGTAGCCACTACATAGGTTGGCTGTCACCAATTGCGTCCCGGCAAGGAAAAAAAGACAGGGATAAAGCGACGTGGAATAATCTTTCAGAGAGATGGCACCGGTAAGGAAAGCCGTGAGATTCATGCTTCGCGAATACGGGGCGAGGACTTCATTTGCAGAGAAGCCGGCATTCACAACGCCGGTGCCATCGTCACACACCATAGAGTTTTGCTCGGAATCCGCCATTTGGCTTGCTTCTTGAGAGGCAAGTGGTTGTAGGGGAAAAAAGTGGCACTTGCTGTACGGCGACTAAGCAAGGGTGTAATGTACGGCGTTTCTTTTTTGTTTGTTTATTCTTCATGGACACCAAACAGCAGGAAGAAAGAAGAAATTCGCATGAAGATCGCTACTGCTTTGATATCGGCTGAGCCCCAGTAAAAAAAAAAGAATCCTGTGCCGCTCTATTCCAGACTGCGTTCTGAAAGTAAGACGGCACGAGAAACCTTTTCCACTCCGTTTCTTTTCAATGCATGACGCTTCTTCCAGAGTGCGAGTGTCACGTCAGAGAACACTACCGGCAGACAACTTTGAGAGGGCAACCCGAAAATCGCATTCACGTACTTCTTCTCTTTGCTTTGTACTCGGGGACGATAACAAGAAAACTGTCAAGATATACGAGAAAAAAAGAGAGCAAGATTGCACCGAGCGAGAGGCACAGGCATGTGCGCAATATCGGCCACTTGAATCTTGAAGCACGAGAACGTCAGCATCTGCGGCACACGCCAGCCCAAAATGCGACGCGAAAAATGACATGAAAAATGACATGAAAAATGAGATATGGATAAGGAAAACAAAGGGGGAAAAAAGTTAGACTGAAAACTTCTTCCGATATCCCCGACCCTCACACACTGGGGAGCCACGGAAACAAGAGGGGAAAAAGGTAAAGAAAAGAATCTCCTCCATCACACTTCCTTAAAAACACTTGCTGTGCACGATGCCAGGGCCAGACTCATCGTACTCGCTCTTCTTCACCCACATCCTCTGGAACGTCGACAACGACGACAGAATCGAGCCGCCGATCCACACGCTGTACTTGCGCTCCGGCGGCGCAACCACCTTCGGCTTGATCGACGAAGGTGCCAGGTTCGAGATCTCCTTCGCCAGGCGCTCCGGCAGGTTGCGGAACATAGTCGACCCGCCAGAAAGCACGATGTTGCCGTACAGGTCACGGCGCACATCAATGTCGCACTTGTTGATGGACTGGAACACCATCTCCGGGAAGCCAGGTGCCTCGTCAAGACCAATCAGCGACGGCTTGAACAACACCTCCGGGCAACGGAAGCGCTGGTTGCCCACCGTCATCACGTTGCCGTCTGGCAGCTCAAAAGGCTCCTCGTTCGCCGACTTGGCGCTGCTCGTCATCTCCTCCTCGAAGTCGAGCGCCACGTAGCACAGCTGCTCCTTCACATTGCGCACAATCTCTTTTTCGGCGGTCGTCGTGAACGTCATGCCCGACTCCATCATGATCTTCATCAGGTACTCCGTCAGGTCGCGGCCAGCCATGTCCACACGGCGCACCGCGTGTGGTAGCGAATAGCCCTCGTAAATCGGCACAGTGTGTGTCACGCCGTCGCCCGCATCCAGCACGATGCCAGTAGTGCGACCAGACGAGTACAGGGACAACACAGCCTGAATAGCAATGTACAGGGACGGCGTGTTGAACGTTTCGAACATGATCTGCGTCATTCGCTCACGGTTCTGCTTGGGGTTCATCGGCGCCTCAGTCAGCAACACGTTGTGAGCCTCGGGGTTCACCCGCAGCTCGTTGTAGAACGTGTGGTGCCAAATCTTCTCCATGTCATCCCAGTTCGTCACGATTCCGTGCTCAATCGGGTACTTTAGCGAAAGTATGCCACGTTTGGATTGAGCCTCGTCGCCAACGTACACTGCCTTGCTGGCGCTCCCCATCATGGCCTGCATGCTCTTTGCACGACCCACGATGGACGGAAAGACGTGGCGCGGCGCGTCATCGCCAGAGAAGCCGGCCTTCACCATGCCGGAGCCATTGTCACACACGATAGAGTTCTGCTCAGTCTCCGTCATTTTTCGGTTTCGATAGATCGTTAAAAATAAAAAAAATAGGTTGAAGAAATTTGCGGTGTGTTCTGCGAGATGTAGCCACTACATAGGTTGGCTGTCACCAATTGCGTCCCGGCAAGGAAAAAAAGACAGGGATAAAGCGACGTGGAATAATCTTTCAGAGAGATGGCACCGGTAAGGAAAGCCGTGAGATTCATGCTTCGCGAATACGGGGCGAGGACTTCATTTGCAGAGAAGCCGGCATTCACAACGCCGGTGCCATCGTCACACACCATAGAGTTTTGCTCGGAATCCGCCATTTGGCTTGCTTCTTGAGAGGCAAGTGGTTGTAGGGGAAAAAAGTGGCACTTGCTGTACGGCGACTAAGCAAGGGTGTAATGTACGGCGTTTCTTTTTTTGTTTGTTTATTCTTCATGGACACCAAACAGCAGGAAGAAAGAAGAAATTCGCATGAAGATCGCTACTGCTTTGATATCGGCTGAGCCCCAGTAAAAAAAAGAATCCTGTGCCGCTCTATTCCAGACTGCGTTCTGAAAGTAAGACGGCACGAGAAACCTTTTCCACTCCGTTTCTTTTCAATGCATGACGCTTCTTCCAGAGTGCGAGTGTCACGTCAGAGAACACTACCGGCAGACAACTTTGAGAGGGCAACCCGAAAATCGCATTCACGTACTTCTTCTCTTTGCTTTGTACTCGGGGACGATAACAAGAAAACTGTCAAGATATACGAGAAAAAAAGAGAGCAAGATTGCACCGAGCAAGAGGCACAGGCATGTGCGCAATATCGGCCACTTGAATCTTGAAGCACGAGAACGTCAGCATCTGCGGCACACGCCAGCCCAAAATGCGACGCGAAAAATGACATGAAAAATGACATGAAAAATGAGATATGGATAAGGAAAACAAAGGGGGAAAAAAGTTAGACTGAAAACTTCTTCCGATATCCCCGACCCTCACACACTGGGGAGCCACGGAAACAAGAGGGGAAAAAGGTAAAGAAAAGAATCTCCTCCATCACACTTCCTTAAAAACACTTGCTGTGCACGATGCCAGGGCCAGACTCATCGTACTCGCTCTTCTTCACCCACATCCTCTGGAACGTCGACAACGACGACAGAATCGAGCCGCCGATCCACACGCTGTACTTGCGCTCCGGCGGCGCAACCACCTTCGGCTTGATCGACGAAGGTGCCAGGTTCGAGATCTCCTTCGCCAGGCGCTCCGGCAGGTTGCGGAACATAGTCGACCCGCCAGAAAGCACGATGTTGCCGTACAGGTCACGGCGCACATCAATGTCGCACTTGTTGATGGACTGGAACACCATCTCCGGGAAGCCAGGTGCCTCGTCAAGACCAATCAGCGACGGCTTGAACAACACCTCCGGGCAACGGAAGCGCTGGTTGCCCACCGTCATCACGTTGCCGTCTGGCAGCTCAAAAGGCTCCTCGTTCGCCGACTTGGCGCTGCTCGTCATCTCCTCCTCGAAGTCGAGCGCCACGTAGCACAGCTGCTCCTTCACATTGCGCACAATCTCTTTTTCGGCGGTCGTCGTGAACGTCATGCCCGACTCCATCATGATCTTCATCAGGTACTCCGTCAGGTCGCGGCCAGCCATGTCCACACGGCGCACCGCGTGTGGTAGCGAATAGCCCTCGTAAATCGGCACAGTGTGTGTCACGCCGTCGCCCGCATCCAGCACGATGCCAGTAGTGCGACCAGACGAGTACAGGGACAACACAGCCTGAATAGCAATGTACAGGGACGGCGTGTTGAACGTTTCGAACATGATCTGCGTCATTCGCTCACGGTTCTGCTTGGGGTTCATCGGCGCCTCAGTCAGCAACACGTTGTGAGCCTCGGGGTTCACCCGCAGCTCGTTGTAGAACGTGTGGTGCCAAATCTTCTCCATGTCATCCCAGTTCGTCACGATTCCGTGCTCAATCGGGTACTTTAGCGAAAGTATGCCACGTTTGGATTGAGCCTCGTCGCCAACGTACACTGCCTTGCTGGCGCTCCCCATCATGGCCTGCATGCTCTTTGCACGACCCACGATGGACGGAAAGACGTGGCGCGGCGCGTCATCGCCAGAGAAGCCGGCCTTCACCATGCCGGAGCCATTGTCACACACGATAGAGTTCTGCTCAGTCTCCGTCATTTTTCGGTTTCGATAGATCGTTAAAAATAAAAAAAATAGGTTGAAGAAATTTGCGGTGTGTTCTGCGAGATGTAGCCACTACATAGGTTGGCTGTCACCAATTGCGTCCCGGCAAGGAAAAAAAAGACAGGGATAAAGCGACGTGGAATAATCTTTCAGAGAGATGGCACCGGTAAGGAAAGCCGTGAGATTCATGCTTCGCGAATACGGGGCGAGGACTTCATTTGCAGAGAAGCCCGCGAAGTCTTAACATTTGCCGCTGCTAAAGGGAAAAATCGAACAATTTATAAACAATGCCACGGTTCTGGAAAGTTTTTTTTGATTGAAAACTGGTGCCCTGGAGAACGAGCCCGAGATAAAAATATGCTTAGAAGAACTCCAACAGCTTACGGAAAATTGCCCGATCACGAGAAGAAGTGAATCCTTGGAACAAATCAGGTGAAACGTAAGTGTGAAAAGGTAGAAAAAGCTTAACTTTTAGGGTAAGGAAGGTGTTGTTTGAAACCCTGTGGCAAGGACCTTACCCAAAGTTCTATGGTTCAGGTTAGACCGTCCTTACTTGTAGTGTAGCAAAAGCATTTGCTGATGTTCTTAATCTACTCCTAGTAGAAAAACTGGAAAAGACGAAGAACGTTGAAAATACGCTGAAACCTCATTAGTCAACGATGATGAACTAATTGGCGTGAGCAGAAGCCTTCAGTTTTTCAGAGACACCCAAGCTCATCTCTCCCACAATGTGCACAAAGGTGAGTTCTTGAAAACAGTGTGACAAGTGGGTACGCTCCATCGATAGAAAGCGTAGAGAAACATTCATTATGTTTCCGGATTTCTAGGTGAAAAGTAGGCCCACACAACCATTTCCTTTACCTTAACGGAGATGGCCGTGCGGACTACTATCTTCAATGAAACCTTGCAAAACCGAGTGAGATACTATAGAAGGACATAGTACTTTGCAGTGAGTTGAGGAGAATTCTTTCCTGCGCTCAGTCTTAGTGTACAACTGAGCAACGGCTGCTTTCAGTTTCCAAAGTTGAAGTAACCCCAATTAGGTTGAAGATTCTCGACCTTATCAGTATGCAGTCCAGCAAATCCTTAAAATAGATCCTGCAGTGAATGAACAAACCTCTCCCCGAAGGGCACCTTTCGCTCGGAACCGTTAACAGCGAACACCCACGACCTTTTGAATTGCTAAGATGCGTGAGATGCTAGTTTAGTTCAGGATACGCGAAGCCTCCATCAAGGAAATCGGTGGCAGCTAACAAATCCTAGCTTGAGTCTGCGCGCTTCTCGAGTAATCCACTATTGGGTATGTACCCACAGACCCTCGCACAAAGGGTAACGTGCTACAATGTGAGAAGCGCAAACATGTACATTGGACAACCTTCGTTCGCAGTAGAAGCAATTGCCAGCTCTCACGGAGACAGACGCTACATCGGAGAGAGAGAGAGCGTGCAACGTCACTTCATAAAAGCCACCGAGTTCGAAAAGAAAAATCAGACCCACTTTATTGGACCGGATAAAAAAATACTAAACACGAGTGCATCGATGGAGCATAACTTTACTTCTTCAGAAAGTAGTATCATGACATCGGGGTCGGGAATCCCTTTCAGCGCACTCCTAGACATTCTCTTAGCACAGGCCCTTCTGGAAAAGGGCCGGAAGGGCATGTCGTTTATCAGAAAGCAGCCGCTTCCACCCCCAGCCCAAGAGACCAAACTCGTGGGTGTGCCATTTTTCACCTTTGTATTCTGTAGGCGATATTATGCTAACTGCACAGGAATATAGGGGAGTGACCCCGATTCGGGACGCGTACGCTCTCCAGGTTCTGTAACCAGTTCAGAATATCTTCGAATCAATTGAGCGTCAAAATGGCGCGTAGAGCTGATATCAGCACAACACCTCTATTTCCGCCTGAGAAAGCCAACTCAATGAACGTTTTCGGAGACTAAAACCAAATTCTTTCATCTAACCCAAAGTGGGGAGAATGCGTGTAAAAAGCATAATGAAAAAACTCGAGTGAGCTCCAGATACGGAATCACTTGCTTGGGGAAAAAGCGTTATTTCTCAACATTTGCTGCGGCGAGGATGCTCAAGCGTTTAGGATCCCCTGCAATTCAGTGGAGTTGTTAGACACAGAACACACACACACACACGCACCTGGACAGAAAAAAAAATAGATGGGAAGGGCTGTAAACGGAGAATACTGACGCGAATGCAGAATCCTGCATCTCGGAGGAATGTAATATACCTTTCACACATAGACACAACATCATCTGCGCATATGTGATCCTTCTGTACTCCAGGTATCTCAAAGAACGACCAGCGGTGAAAAACCTCCTTTTCACTTCGTAGCCATGAGCCCAACTTATTCTCTTCTTCTCGCTTTCCAAAAATACATCAACTCAGAAGCAAGAGGCGCTTGCCCTCCCCGTCTTGCTATTTTCAAACAATTCAACTCATCATGTCTGGGAAAAGCCCGCTTGGAGCTTTTACAGCTCTGCATCTTTTCAGATCGCTTCCGTTTTGAGAGAACGAAAAACTCACTTCTTCTTCTCAGAAGCATTCTTCTCTAAAGTGCCCTCGCTGAGTGGATAGCTGCAAAACGGTAAAGAAGGTATTTGAAATACCCCCTTTTCTGACTAGGTACACCTCGTGATGCTTGGCAGCTTTTGTTGCACATTGTCTCCCTGTAAGCGCAAGTGTTCTTGTCTATCACAGTCGGCGAGAAGAATTCCAGGAGGCGCTCACAGTTGGAGAAAAAAAGCACCCGCTACTCAACTCAGCTGGCACAACATTGAGGCAAGCTGAAGTCCACTCCGTCCCGTCGCGGCACGCTGGGAGTGGCCGGTGCGCGAAAAAAGGGCAATGGTGTCCCGGCTGAGGCGTCTGCTGCGATGTTGGGATCCTTCACAGCAGCCGATTCCAGCGTGGAATTATCAAATCTGTACAATTTTCATCCTGTAGTGTTCCCCCGCCTCCCCGCCGCTGATGGTGCTTTTTTTTGACTTGTTTTTCCTTGATGCAAGGCTTAATGAAGTCAATCTGTCGGCATGACTTTTCACTGCACGTAACGTTTGCAGCTGACTGCCTCATCTGATGGAAAGGTGGAGGCAACTTTTTACTCACTCACAGAAGGATTCCCACCTCTGGTCTGTGAGAGATTTTCCGGGGTTCGTGTGCGTAGCTGGAGGGTGGGGGGACTTACATCGCTACCTCCTAATGGCGTTTTTAAGGGTCCCCAGGTCGCATCACGCCTGCATGCGGCTGGTGGCCTTACGGGAAAGGGGTGTCCTAGATCAGGGGTTTCGGCAAATCTTCTCATTTTCGTTGTCCCCTTCCTGTTTTGCGTCGCCGCCCAGTGCCCACAGGTCGCAGCTAAATTGGGGGGCGGCGCGGACAACTCGATAATATCGGCGCCGAAAACGCGCATCTCGCCTGTGACAGCCTGTGGTTCCACAAAGTGATTCGCCATGGCGTAATTTGTTCCCCGGCGCTGCTTCCCATCCCCCCTCCACCCCCTTAGGCCAGTAGGCCGCTAGGGCCTTTCGGTCGCCTTGGTGCGCCTCTGAAAACGACCCCGCTGCCCCATGTGGGGCGAAAGGCCGCGGGGGGCAAAAGCCCAGCCGCGCCATGGTTCGGCCAAAGGGCCGGAAGGCGACCGGCTTGCCTGATCGCACCGGCGGTGCGTTCTTTTGCTTTTGCGGGGCGGCTAAAGCTTTGAAAGGCCCTGGCGCGCTGGGGTTTGGGCGGTGCCGGTTTAGAAAGCCGGTGGGTGTGCCATCGATTGTTCATTTGGGTTTGGGGAAAAGGCTCGTCCTCCCGGTGGGTTGCTCTTGCGCATCGCTCTTTTCTCCTGAGGGTGGGTCCGCCCTAGGCGGCGCTCGGTTTTGGTACTGGACGTTGGCTTTCCGCACGGTTTCACCTGGCGGGTATGAATTTGGCCTGGGGGGCGTGTGGCCGCGCATTGTTGGTGGTGGTGGGTGTTGTTTTCGCGCTGGGGGCTGGAAGCGTACGCTCTACCTTTTGGGGTCTCCTATGTTTACCATATATTTCTTTTTTTTTTTGCGCAGATTTCACTTGCCCCACATCACTTCAAAGCATTTGCTCGAAGAGCCGCTGCTTCCCTGTTTTTCCTAATGGCCACAAATCCGTGCTCATTGAAAAGATCATGGCTTTGGGTTTTTGTGGCGTTATACCTCCGAAGCGTCGTCGCTTGTGGCTTCGTGTCTTGCGGCTTTTTGTTGTGTTTCCTCGGGTGCGCTCGTATGCTGCTTGGGCTTGCCGCGACGGATGCGCCCACCAAATGTGAGTCCGGGAGATCCGGTTCGCACGGCCTCTGTCGTAGGGTGTTTTGCGATTTTTATTTTTCAGTTCTCGGGGACCCGGCTGGGAGTCCTTGCCTCCTGGGGTCTTTTCCGCTTCTTCGGAGCCACTAACCTTTGCTGGGCCGCGGTTTCGCTGTGTGTCTTCGCGCTGCTCGTGGTCGCTGGGTCCTTTTTTTCGTCCCCCCCCTTTCGGTAAAAGGGGTTCTGCTTTCCCTATGCCCGCGCGTTGGTGAACTCTGCCGGGGCCTTTTCGTTTTTTTGCCGTTGCTAAAAGCATCTGCCATTCGCCCCGCGAGGCTTCTTGTCCCGGATTTGTTCTCGAATAAGGCTTTTTTTCTGCGCCATGTCTCTGCTTTGCTTTTTTTTGTCGGTCTTGGCTTTGGGGCCTCCTCGCTTTCGTTCTTGTTTTGCGCTTTCGGCGTGGGTTTTCTGTTGCTTTTTAAGCCGGCACTCTCCTCTTTCACTTTAATTCTGCGCGCCTGTCGTTTCATGCGGCGCGGGGCTTTGCCCTTATAGGCCCCTCCTGGCGTTATGTGATGCGCTTTGGGTGGGCAGCGGCCTCGCAACCGTGCGTGCAGAAAAAGAGCGGCTGCGGCGTGACTTGCTGCGCTCCAGACCCGCATAGCGCCCCCCGGGTCAGGATAACCAGTTCGGCGCTGTTGGGCTTTTTCCGTGCCAGGCATGGCCGTCGTAGTGCGCAGCGTGTGGTTAACCCTTTCCCGTAATCTCGCGTCGCCTCGTGGTTGCTTCCAATGTTCCTCAAGGCTGGGTCCGCCCCTGTTTTCTTAGGGGCCGAACCCCCTGATTGGTGAAATTTTGTTTACTTTAATCCAACGGCTGCCGGGGAAGCCCGCGGCCTCCTCCATCTCGCTAACTAATTTCGCAATTCTGCCGCCGGGAAATGTTACTTAAACCACCCTTGGCATGGAATGGATGAATCTGTCTTTGCCGAGTCGCTGGTTAGAGTGCATAGGGTTAGGGTTAGGGTGCATAGGGTTAGGGTTAGGGTTAGGGTTAGGGTTTCATTTCATTGGCGAAGTCTTTTCGACGGAGGCAATCGAATGGTACATGATTTTCTGGATGGATTGAAATGGGCTTCTAAGCACGGGGGGGGGTCCGAGCGAGGGGGTCGGGTACCATGTGGCCGGCCGGCTTTCCGAGTGAGTGACGCACATTCACTGCTATGCAGTGTGTGGTGCGGGGGATTTCTGAAGAATGCATGTCCGGGTTTCGTCCGAGATGTCTGGTCCGAATGTATTTTGGTACCCCGGACCCGGGTGTACCCGGGACGGTTTGGTCCAGTGCACCTTGTGTGCCGATATGCTCTTGAAGTGGTTTTCTACAAATGTGATGCCACATGCGTGTATGTTTGTTATCTCTTTGCCGAATGATTATTCGTTCTCTCTCCTTCTACTTCTGTCTCTTATGGAATTGGATACAAATCCAGTAAGTAATCTAAGTGGGTTTAATGCGGTCTCTGACGCAAAAACGAAAACAAAAACACATTTTGCACAAAAAATACCGTACGCACGCGCCCAGGCAGATCCGCAGCTTCTCGTCATCTAGCCGTTCAAGAAGTTCCGCCACGTCACAAAAAGACGATTGTACTTCACAACATTCGCGCTTAACAATGAGCAACAAGACGGATATCGCTTCGCTTTCCACCGAGGAGGGCGATGTGGACATCAGTTTCTTTTTGAACAACCCAAGCACGTCGACTAGAGCGAAGACGTGGAGAGGTCTCCGCAAACAAGGGATCATTTCAGCGGAGAAGTATCACGAAGAGCTTGTGCGCCTGGCTGAGGGTCTTGAAAAGGACAAGGAAAGGGACCGAACGGTGCCGTTGGACGGTGACGCGAGGATTCAACACAACATGATGGAAGCGCAAACCATCTACGCGGACACACGGCTCCGCGAATGCATGAACACGGAAAATGCAGACAAACAGGCTATCGAGGCGCTCCGGAGCCTACGCCAAACAACGGGAGACCCGTTAGAAGGGGCCCTGGAAAAACTGGAAACGGCAATCGAAGCATCACAGGTGACACCAGTCGTGGCGGCGTCGGCGGTAATCCTGCTCGGCCTATCCGGGCCGGAGCTGAAAGAATTGAGCGATAGGGAGCGGATCGCGTTATGGCTCGATATGTTTCTCGAAGAACCCAAGCCGACGCGCCTTTTCCGGTACAACGTGCATGTTGCAAGGGCGATGGGAGCCCAGATGCGTACATGGCGACAAATTATCCAAGAAGTCAGCGAGCCATTGCTTCCACAAACGCCACGCCTGGCGAGATTCACGCGAGACATTATGGAAACAGCGCAGGCTGCAGTAATGACTAAAAAGGCGGAATTTGAAGGCGGCGCTGGTTACACCAAAAAACCCAAAAGCACGTTCCGGAACTCAAAGGACGATAAATGTGACCCGCTTGAAGGTGGAGCTGCGTATGCGCAAATTGTGGGCACGGACGGGTCACCAATTGGAGCGTTGGACTTGAGCAGCTGGGATGAATTCGCCACCACTCTTTACGCAAAGTTGGACACCCTCAATGCCAATGATCGTGAGCTTGTTTCTCGGATGATGAAAGAACGCATGCGCGCGCAAACGCGCCAAAGCACTCAATACCGCTCGGACGCCCCCGCAAATTACAAGAGTTACCAAGGACGAAATTATTCAAATGGTAGCAGGCGAGGCGGCTACGGCAACGGAAACGCAGGAGGCAGAGGCCACACATACCGCGGAGGCGAACCGCAGGAAAATCCAAAAAACTGATGCGCGACGGAACGGCAGCCGTCGTTTTGAAGGAGGAATCCACACACACACCAAAAATATGTCGAATATTGCCCGCGAATTCGGCAAGGAAGTGTGGGGCGGCGACATGCTCGAAGGCAAAACATCAAACATAGAACTCGACGCCATTTACGAGCAGTACCTCCCACCAAAACGCATCGTTCCGTCGGATACAATGGTGTACTTGGACCGCGATAAAACCCAACAACTTACGAAGATGGTGCGCGAGCACGGCTTTGTTTATTTTCCAATCTTTATTATGAAGCATTGGATAGCGGGCATTTTGGAGCAAGACGACGAGGATGCAACAGGCATTCAGTTATCCCTTTATGATTCCGCACCATCCCCAATTTTGGAGCAACAACTCAATGAGAACCTCAAAAAGGTTTGGCCAGCTTTGCGTTTGGTGAAACAATTTTCGCCACGTCAGGAACGCTATAGCAATGATTGTGGGTTGTTCATGTCCGCGGCATTTTTCAGTCATTATTTACAATTAATGGTTGATCACCGTCGTGATTTGCCACGGTGTTTGCGACGACTATTTTATGCGGCGTCGCAGTATCACCCGCCTCGTGATTATTTCCTCACGAAAATGAGAAAGGTGCTCACGAACCACCCGGTGTCTAGGAAAGATTTCTTTTACGATGAAATCGCGAAGATGCCATGGAAGCGTGCAAAAATGGATGACGCAGTCCAATCATCCGGATCACGCGACGCTCTCCACGGAGGTGGTGGTGTAAAGCAGTCGAAAAAGTCTCCGCCGAATCGGAAACGACCAACGACACGCACCACACGAGCGGTCCAGAGCATTCCAAAACCATCTTCGAGACAGAAGAAAAGGAAACCAGGATGCAGAGGAACGTGGACCGAGCTGCGCGAACGAGGCGCACACCACAGGAGAGAAAATCGACATCGCAGGCGTCGTCCCGAAAACGTCCGGACAGGTCCTCGATGGATGCTCCGCTTCCAAGGCGTAAGGCTGCAAAGAAACGTGGTAGACAAATGTCCGTGGATCCAGTTCAGGTGACAGAAAACACATCACATTCCCCACTGGTAAGCGACCCCTCATCCGATGATGAGGACATGCTGCTGATTGATGCGATCGCGCGTGCCGACGCACGCGCTGCAGCACTACGGGACAACGTGCCCGTCAATGAAACAACCAGCGCATCAGCACGAGACGTGGCTCACGAGCCTGATGGCGCATCAGCACGAGTCGTGACTCACGAGCCTGAGAGCGCATCGGCGAAAACTCCCGAAAAAGCATCAGAAAATGAGCAGAGGATTGTCCCAGAGAACATCCCAGGGAGTATGCCAGCGAACGCGACCGTGAGTGTAGCTGAAAACGTGCCGGCGAATCCATCACCACCACCTCCACAAGGGAAATGCATCTCCGAGTGGATAGAAGAAACATTCGCAGAGGCAAACAAACACGCCAGGAGGGTATACGAATTTGTTTTGGATCACCTATGGGCTGCGACGGCTCTGGCGAGAGCCGGCGATGGTGTCGCGCGCGGTATGAGCGACACAGCCGTTGGACAGCAGCGTGTGCGACACAAACTGACACCGCTGCAACCCTATAGTGTTCAAGAGATGCTGAAACTTCTCCACAAGAAGATCCACATCGTGGATCCATCACCGACCGATCCGAATGAGGTGATTTTCCGTGAGGAGAACGGAGCCGATGAGGTGTCGATGGACCCTCCGATCGACGAATTGTATCTCGTTCGAGGGCCCTCGATGTCGGCGTTATCTGACCAGTTTAGAAACTATAAGTTTCTCCTCGGAGCGAGACTCCGTGAGGCACCGGAAGACATGAACGGGGTGCGATACCCGAGCTATTACGTCCTCACAAAAGTGGCGTCGGAAGCGACGGTGGGTGTGTACATTCCCGCCGGGATGACGCATTACCCGACCTCAAAGCCACAGCGTGCGTCACGCCACGCGTCCCGATACGTGCCTCGTCCAAGAGGTGCGACGCCGGAGACACATCAAGGTCGCTCGGATGATCCAGCGCCACGCCTGACCAGACGGAAAAGATGGCCAGGTGATGGAGTGAACGTCGATCCGGACATCAACGATGAAGGCGATGAAGGCGAGACATCCAGGATTCCTGGCAACAGGAAAGGTGATGGATACGCCGATGTCGACGCGAACATATCGGAGGAGGCGAAACGAGCACTCGAGGATATCCGTTCAAACCCTTTAAACATGCAGGGCAGGCCTCTTTCGCAAGCAGAGGAAGCAGAGGCCTGCCCGAGAAACTGGTTCCTCTTCAGCGCGAAACCGCCACACGTCTCACAGCTGGCATGGAGTCTTGTGAGGCCGGGCACGCGCGCACACCATCTACGATGGCTGACGCGCATAAAATGCATGAATTCAGAGCAGATGCTCATGCGTCTTCCGTCGGCGTGCATCGACCTGATCCTGTCGACCGCTCGGGCACGCAAATGGAAGTGGGCAACGACAGCGAAGGCGTTTGCGGGAGTAGCGGGTGCGCTGCGCGACCTGCCGCTCTATTCCACCCAATCGCGAGGCATTCGCCTCCAGGACGACCCGGAATGGCGAAGCGCTTTTGGCACGGCGCAGCGCTTCATGAAGGAGTCGGTGCCAGACGCGCCTCCTTTCGTATCGCGTATGCAGGTCGAGAAAATCCTCGACCGACTTCGCCTAGGCCATCCTCGGGCTGCACTTTTCTTGGCAATGATGTGGGGATTCGCGGCGCGAGCGTGCGACATATCCACGCTGCGTGTGAAGGACGTGACGGTGTTTCCGACACCCGCTGCGGAGCCGGACCACCACAGCAGGAGAAGAGCGACCACCATCGCAGAGGAGGAGCCGTGCGTGCGAATCACCCTGACGATACGCAAAGGAAAAGGTGCCAAGACGAGGGGTCCATACCCTGTGCCGTCGATGCTGACCAGAGACCTTGCAGCCACGCTGCAAGAGATGATGGCAAAACGGAAACCATCAGAGGAGTTGTTCGCGCCTCACTCGGAGGAGCTGAGGTCGCGGATCGCACACGAGGTGCGGACAGAGATGCGAGGCGCACAGCTGCCCTCGATTCGAAAAGGCGCACTCCGCTGCATGGCGGAAGCGGGTGTCCCGCTGAAGGACTTGATGACGATATCAGGCCACGCCAAACAAGCCACGCTGCTGCGCTACGCTGGGTATGGCCAGCAGCGCTACGGTGGAGGCCGAGACCGCAAGGAAAACGCAGGAAGAGCGTTGTTCCAGACCCGCTAGAAGCGGCGACTTCGGTGTTTCGTTTCCGCTCCCAGGAATCGTCATGTGCGAACCTCGCGATTGCACCGCAAGAGGTGTCGGACATGGTGGATCGCATGTCCGGGTTCGTCCAGTGATGGCGGAAAGGCCGGCGCTGGTAAAGCACTGGCCGCTGCACTTGAAACAAAACACGCCGCTGGACATGGAGGCGGTGCTGACGATGCCGACAAAACGCGCCTCCACAAAGCGTTTTCTTCGCCGGATCCAGTGCTTCCTGGATCCCTGCTTCTATGACGGATTGCGGACCTCGCGGACCATCAAAAAATGCGCCCTGACAGCGGACGAGATCCGCCAGGCAGTCGACATGGGAAAATTCGAGCCGTGTCCTGCCAACAGGTGGGTACCCAGGCGCAACTGCCTGAGGGAGTGCATGGCGTGAACGTGTTCACGGTGCCCGAGTTGAAGGGCAGACGGCGCCTCATCACGGAGCCGCTGCTGAACCGGGTGATCCCGACACATCACGTGCCACGCGTCCACTACGACACCCGCGCTCGGAAGGCGGCAGCGGTTGCGATACGCCCGCTACATGCTGCAGATCGATTTCGAAGCTTATTACGACGCTATCCCGATCGCGGCGACACTCCGCAACAAGTTCGGTGTTTCGAGCACGACATGACGGACGCTGCTGCCGTCTGCGGACGCTTCCGACCGGTGCGCGATGGAGCGTTGCCGTGGGTCAGGCCGTGACCTGGACGATCGTCGACATCGACACGCCAGTCACCATCACCACCCTCATCGACAACATTCGCGGTCGCAGCGAAGGAGGGTCAGGAACGTGAGTTCCTGATGGCGGTGCGCGCGGTCGTGGCGCGCATCAAGGCGGCAAACCTCATGACATCACCAAACCGCGACGAGTTGGAGGTGATGTCCGACGAGACGATCTTGCAGATGGCAGGTGCCAATACGGTGTTTCTCGGTGAGGAATACGTGTGGAACGGACATGAACGTCTGATTCGGAACTCGGTCAAGACCGTGGCGAAGATGCAGATTGCGCTGCGAAAAACTTCCCACACGATTCGCAGTTTGGCGTCGCTGATCTCGCTGATATTTTTCGCGCTCCACACCACCCAGGTGAACCCGGCTCGCGCCTTCAAGCTCTTGAGAACCTACCGCGGCATATTCCGTCTGACGTTCCGGGGCTTCGACTGGGACGACCCAGTGCCATACATTGACTCGGCGGTTTCGCGCACACTCCAGGAGATTGGCGGAGCACTTGTGCACAACCAGTGGTGGAGAATATCGGATGAACGTCACCCGTCCTATGACGAGGCGGCCTACGACGCGGTGTGTTTCACCGACGCGTCGCTGGAAGGCTGGGGTGCGGTCCTTCACCTGCGCGAGGCCGGCGCCACGGAAGTGTGGACGTATCGACAACGTTGGACCGAGGACCTGGAGCAGCAGCTCTGCGGTGAGGACGGCGAGGCGACCCGCGTGCTGGAAAAACTGCGAAAATACCAGCAACAATGCCATAGGAATCCGGACGGCAAACTAGGAGATCCGGACCTCGAGACGGACCGGTTCCAGGCGAGGTACTCGGCACATGCGGAACCTCGCGCCGCGCAACTGATGCTGCGACACATTGTGGAACACCATCGCGTTCCAGATGGTGCACGCATCGCGCTGGCAACGGATCACCGGGCGATTGTGATTGCGCAAAAGCACCTGAACGGTTTCGGTGGCATCGGCAGAGGCTATGCACTGAACAAACTTTTCGAGTACACATATGACCTCTGGTATGACAGAGGCATCGACGTAGTGTTTTCTACGTCGAGGGTGCGCAGAATCCGGCTGACGCCTACTCGCGCCACTTTGGGGTGGACGCGACGGGATCGCTGGAGGTGGAACGTGTAGCTCCCATCGGTGTGCCGTTTCTCCGCCAAACGTGGTGCCCGCTATGCGAAGAGCAGCCCCGCGAGGAGGGCGGAGAAGTGTGACGACCAACCCCGCACACACACACACGCACACCATGAGATGAAGAACTTCGAAGGAAGAAAAGATGCAAGAGTGGTTTCTGGCTAACCGCGCGCTATGGGGGCTTCCCCGGTACCGGTGCCAAGCCACAAGAAAAAACACACAACAGAGATGTAGACGACGTGACGTGTCCCACACGCGACTGGACGCGAAGGGTGGACGAACGGAACCCCAGTTACGCGGCCACGCGGCTGTAGTCGCGTGCCTGCCTTGCCGCTTCCCATCGGGGTCGCGAAGAATCATGCCATGACTTGCCCCACCTCAGGCCACGCCTCCCTCACTTCCCCTCGGCCTCTTTCTTTCGCGACACATCTCACACAGGTCGGTAGCATTTCATTGGCGAAGTCTTTTCGACGGAGGCAATCGAATGGTACATGATTTTCTGGATGGATTGAAATGGGCTTTAAGCTCGGCACGGGGGGTCCGAGCGAGGGGTCGGGTACCATGTGGTCGGCCGGCTTTCCGAGTGAGTGACGCACATTCACTGCTATGCAGTGTGTGGTGCGGGGATTTCTGAAGAATGCATGTCCGGGTTTTCGTCCGAGATGTCTGGTCCGAATGTATTTTGGTACCCCGGACCCGGGTGTACCCAGGACGGTTTGGTCCAGTGCACCTTGTGTGCCGATATGCTCTTGAAGTGGTTTTCTACAAATGTGATGTCACATGCGTGTATGTTTGTTATCTCTTTACCGAATGATTATTCGTTCTCTCTCCTTCTACTTCTGTCTCTTATGGAATTGGATACAAATCCAGTAAGTAATCTAAGTGGGTTTAATGCGGTCTCTGACGCAAAAACGCCCACCCACCCAACCCTGAGAACTGGAACTCCTGACGGTGTCTGGTCCACGGTGAAGTGGTTTTTCTTAAAGAAATGTTGATTCAGTTTAAGCTGTTCTATGCCACACGATGGCAGATCAGCAAACCAGTTTGTTTTCAAGGTGGTCAAGAATGCCACGCGAGTGTGATTTTATTCCGTATTTTTACATGTGCCCGAGGGGGGTTTCGACCAGCTCTCCTTTTCCCCCGCGCCCGGGTCTTTCCAAGAAAGAGGGCGCGGGTCTGAGTTGAAAGGGTGCGCTTCCGAGATGGTAGGATCGTGGCGGAAAGCTATCCACCCTCATATGCCGATGGCGTTTCAACACCCCGTGGGCTTTAACAAGGGGAATCGTTGACCCCATTAAGGTCATTCTTCTTTAAAAGTTCTTTAGTTTTTCAAGCACCATCTTCCCTTCAATAGTTGATGGCTGGGCATCGCTGGGTGAAGAAATGGTAGCCAGGATGACCTGAAAAATGGGAAAACTATATCTAACGTTTATGATTGATTTCTCTAAAGATTCTCTTGTTTCCAGTTTCTCTTAACACAGCTTGGATTCACGCTGTGTTCGCCATAACCCTCTGACGAACGCCGGCGGGGCGTTTGTCATCCACCCAGTATCTTTTCTTTGTTTTCTGTCACTCTTTGATTTGTTCGATTTCTCTAGTTTAGTAGATTCTCTTGTCTTCATCTTTTTGCCCACTGACAACACGAGTGCTCGTTTCGCCTCGGCTTCTTCTTTTTTTCCCTCGGGCACCACCGTTTGTTCAGTCGGAGCTGATTTGCCTTTGTAGTTTCATATGTTTTGGATTCTCTTTCGTGATCCGTTGTTCTTGCATGTCCGTTTGGCATGCACACCTTTGGCACAAATGAAGGGGCACTCGGTGCTGGGGGCTTCCCGGTACCGGTGCCAAGCCACAGAAAAACACACAACAGAGATGTAGACGACGTGACGTGTCCCACACGCGACTGGACGCGAAGGGTGGACGAACGGAACCCCAGTTACGCGGCCACGCGGCTGTAGTCGCGTGCCTGCCTTGCCGCTTCCCATCGGGGTCGCGAAGAATCATGCCATGACTTGCCCCACCTCAGGCCACGCCTCCCTCCACTTCCCCTCGGCCTCTTTCTTTCGCGACACATCTCACACAGGTCAGTAGCAGTTTAGGGTTTGGAAGTTAGGAGTTAATTGGAGTTAGATTTGGGTTGAAGTTAAAATTAAATTATCAAAGTTAAAATTATAAATTAAAATTAAGTTAGATTAAATTAAATTAAATTAAAATTAAATTAAAATTAAGAATTAAATTAAAGTCAAGTCGGAAGTCAAGATAAAATTAAAATAAGTCAAGTCAAGTCGAAATTAAGAAGTCAGAAATTAAGATGAGTCCAAGTCAAATTTAAATTAAAATTAAATTAAAAGTTAAAGTTAAGAATTAAGTCAAGTCAAATTAAATTAAATTAAGTCGTCAAATTAGGTAAAATTAAAATTAGAATTCAAGTCAGAGATTAAAATTTGAAATTCAAGATTGATTAAGTCAGATTTAAGTCAGAGTCCAAGTTAAAATTTAAGTTAAGTCAAGTCAAATTCAAGTCCAAATTAGGTAAAGTCAGAAGTCAGAATCAAGTCAAAGTCAGAGTCAAGTCAAATTCAAGATCAAGTCAGAATTAGAATTAAATTAAAGTTGAAGTTAGAATTAAGGTTAAGGTTTAGATTTGATTAAGGTTAGGTAAGATTAGGGTTAAGGTTAAGGGTTAGGGTCTAGGAGTTAAGGTTAGGAGTTAGGGTTAAGGTCAGGAGTTAGGGTTAGGGTTAGGAGTTAGGGTTAGGGTTAGGGTTAGGGTTAGGGTTAGGGTTAGGGTTAGAGGTTAGGAGTTAGGAGTTAGGGTTAGGGTTAAGGTTAAGGTTAGGGTTAGGGTTGAGATTAGGGATTAGGAGTTAGGGTTAGGAGTTAGGGTTTGAGTTAAGGATTTGAGGTTAAGATTTGGTTAAAGGTTGGGGTTAAGTCAGAAGATAAGGTCGATTAAAAGGTTAAGGTTAAGGTTAGGAGTTAGGGTTAGGAGTTTGAGTCAAGGTCAGGATTAGTTAGGTGGAAGGATCAAGAGTTGAGATTCAAAGATTAAGGATTAAGTTAAAGGTAAAGTCAAAATTGAAGTCAAATTGGTCAGGTCCAAGTCCAGGTGGGTGAGGGTTAGGGGTTAGGGTTAGGGTTAGGGTTGAGGGTTAGGGTTAGGGTTAGGGTTAGGGTTAGGGTTAGGGTTAGGGTTAGGGTTAGGGTTGAGGGTTAGGAGTTAGGGTTGAGGTTAGGGTTAGGGGTTAGGGTTAGGGGTTAAGATTTGGAATTTAAAAGTTTAAAAATTAAAAAATTTAAATTTACAAAAGTGAAATTAAATTAAAATTAAAA